>NC_058135.1:291086772-291131567 GCF_016433145.1 Gracilinanus agilis | reverse complement strand
TCCCCTCCGCGCCCCACTACTGACGCAGATCCCCCTCACCTCTGCGCCAGCTCCTCCTCCTCCTCCTCCTCGCCCCCTTCAGAGCGCTCGAGCCAGGCTTGCTCTCCGCGCCTGCGCACGGGGCACGGTTCCTCCTTCGAACTCCCCCGCCCTCTCTCTCCATTTCCACCCCCCCCCCTCAGAAAGGGGAAAGGGAAAAAAAAAAAAAAAAGCCCCGCGCACGCCCAGCCCCACTCCTCGGGAGCAGTCGCAGTGCGCGCGCCCGGCCCCGCCCCGCCCCGCGCGCCCGCCTCCGTGCCCCTCCCCTGCGGGGCCGCGGAGCCGCGCCAAGGGGGAGAACAAGCACCCCCCGGCCCCCCCGCGGGGCAGGGGGCGCTCCCCCAACCCCTGTCGGGCCCCAGGCCGGGTCTTGGCCCCGGCCCGGCCTTGTCAAAGGCCGCAGGGCCGAGCAGGACCGAGCGGAGCCATCCCCCAGCCGGCCCCATCAGTCAGGCAGTGCCGCAGCCCTGCCGCAGAGGAGAGGGCTGGGCCAGGCCGGCCGGGCACGATCAGAGCCGCCGACGCCACTGCGGAGGCTGTTGCAGCAGCCGCTGGACCAGACAGGACTGGACGGGCCAGGCTGGGGGCCGGGCAGGGCAGGCAGAGCAGAGCGGAGCGGAGCAGGGCAGAGCTGGTCAGGCAGAGCAAAGCTGGGCTGAGCTGGGCTGAGCTGGGCTGAGCTGGGCTGGGCTGGGCTGGGCTGGGATCGGATGGAGGAGACCCGGACCGGACCGCTATTCCGCTGTCTGTCCGTTGGGGGCTGGGCTGCCCCTCCTCTCCTGCTGACTGGTGCTGCAGGGGGCAGGCTGGCACGACCCTCTAGGGGCTGCAGGGTGGCCGCAGGGGCCACCCTGGCCAGTCCTGGGTCCCAGTCCAGGCTCCCTCCCCCACCCCATGCCAGCCACCCCAAGCGACTGCTTTGCCGCATTGCGGGCTGGGCAGCGCTGGGTGCGCGCTGGGCAGTGCCGCAATGCGGCATGCCCAGGCCACCTAGGTCACCCCCACCCTGGGGGGAGGGGCACTGTCCTTTACCAGCCAGTGCCCCCACCTTCCCCAGGTCGGGTGAGACCTGCAGCTCCCCGTGGGCAGCAGACGGGTTCGCAGACCGCTGACCCCGACCTAGCCTAGCTTCGCTTTGCCTCTCCAGGCTGGTCAGGGCATCAGCCGTGGCTACCGTACTGCCGCATCAGCCTCCCGTGCTCCTCCTGATCCTCCTGGTCCTCGTCCATCCCTCCGTCGAGCTGTCCAGGCAGGTGGCCGGTGGCAGCGGTGGCGACTGGGTGGGCAGTCCCAAACCCAAGCTGTGTCCAGCTGAGCCATGGCGGATGCTCTGTCGCCACCGCTGCCGCAGTCCGCTGTGACCGCCTGCCGCACTGCGCATTGCGGTACTGCGGGCAGCGGGCACTGCGGCAAAGCGCGTCCACACCCCATTCGAATTAGCCCGGGAACCTGGGCCGGGCATCCAGTGCCTCCTCAGCTATAACAATGTTTCCGTTAGTGCCCACGGCCTCCGGTGTGGTCCCAGCGAGATGGATGGAGCCGACGCGGGTGCGAGTGGTGCAGAGCCGAACCCGACCAGCTGTCCCCGCTGCCTCCAAAAAAGGGTGTGCATCTCTGGGTGAGTTTACACACGCGCGGTCCAGCCAGGCGGGTTTACACACGCGCCGCAGCCAGTGTGACCTTAACGTAAGTGACAGACGAGCCCAATACCAGGGTCAGATTTCCTGCCGTCTTCGCTGTAAGACCTGGCCTATTCCATTCTTCCACCCAAATAGGGTACGGTGGAAGATCCCGGAGGATCCGCCTACCCACTTTTCCCCTCCTCCTTCGCCATCAGACTGGGGGGAGGGAGGGTATCGCTGCTCCTAGAACCAAGGACGCCAAGTCCCGCTGCAGCATTGGCGGCGGCGGCGGCAGAGGCGGTGGCCACTGCGGCGGCAGAGGCGGTTGGCGGCTGCGAGCTAGCGGGTACCCGAACATTGTTACCATTTAGCCTTCCTCTTTGTTGCCATTTAGACTCCTGGATCAGCTCCCAGGGATAGGGACAAAAAAATGACCAGCCCCCGAGCCTCGAGCCCAAGGGGTCCGCACCCCTGCGGAATAGTCTTTGGAGAGGCCAATTGGGCACGCCAAGGTGGTCAGCCCACAGCTCCCCAAGGTGAACTGCCGCAATGGCTCACCCGACTTTCTCCCATAGGAGGGGTCCGCGAGGTGGCTACCGCGCTGGTGGCGTGGGCACACTGTGGATCGGTCCTTCCTCAGGGCATCAGAGGAAGCCACAGACCTGTGGCACGGTTCCGCGAGCCCGCTATCAGCCGCCGCCGCCACCGTGTACCCCGGACCGCGCTCCTTGGGCATAGTCGTAGCCATTTTCCCATTCCCCATCTAGGTCTCCCCCCCCCACCTTTTTTTTTTTTTTTTTTACTGGCACCCTCTTCAGGGCCAGGCTCCGACTGAGCAATGTGCCAATCCCTCTAAAAGCTCCCCAGTCCCTGGAGGAAGATTCCCAGGGACAGGCGCCGATCACCCTTCCTATTCCCCAAGAGCTGTACTTACCGTGTTGAGCCCTGGAAGGCGCTGTTTCAATGGAGGGGGGCGATGGTGGATTAGGCGAGGTCTTTCTGCGGGCGAGCCAAAGAGGTTCCCCAATATGGGAAATGGGGTATCCGTGGGCGACTGGCCAGCAGGAGAGGCACGTGACAGGTTCGTGCTCAAGATGAGAAAACTGAGGTTAGGGGAGTGGGCTGGCAGAGCCCCATAGCTGCAGGAAGTCCTTCCGCTATTGGAGGTGAGCAGGGCTTGGCCACCTAGAGAATGCAGATTTTCTTTAATCTTATTTTCCCCAAGAAAGGCATCATGGTGGGTGAGGGACCCAGAGGCGGGTGAGCCGAGGATTTGGGAAGTCCCATTGTAGACCTGCTGGAGACACACCCTGGCTGTGATCCGGGGCTCGTCCCCCCAAGTTGCAGCTTCCCAGGGGAGGGGACTTTCTTCCCTTTGGAATTCCTTACAGGTATCCAGCCCTGGGGATGGGCCCAAAGCTGCTTCGTATCTGTGGAAATGATGCAGCCATTCTGCTAGCCTTTCCTTAGATGCCAGTGAAGAAGATCCCAATACCTAAATAGGACCTTGTGAACTATATGAGCTGTTACCAGCCCTGCTTCGGGGCTTTTTCAGGCCGGCTGGGAAGCAGAATTCCCAAAATGTCTCCTCTCCTGACCTGTGAGATAGTGTCTCCCCAGGCTGGCTGCCTGCAAGCTGGGCAAAGCTGGGGTTTGGGCTAACTAACGTGCCTTGAAAATCTTGTCATTCTGTGCCATTTTCACCCATCCTCACCCCCCACCCCCACCCCAAAGAGCAGATTCAGAAAAACAAGTGCAGAAGAGATTTCACTGATAGAAGGAACAAATCTGAATCCTGGAGCCCTTTGCCTTCTGCTACTGGAAAAATGAAAAGAACCATAAATCACATGCCTTCCGGCGGCACTCTTACAGGTCTCAGATCGTGCCTTCCTCTGGCATTTTCTCCCCAGGGGGACTGAAGGTACCAGGCACCCACAGGAAAGAGTTCCAGGCAGGGTCTATTCTCCGTGAGGGGATACAGTCAGTGTGGTGTGAAGGCACGATTTTATGGAACGTGGGATGGCTCTGAAAAGGCTCCTGGCTCTCAAGCCTGAAGGACCTCAGAGGTCATCCGGCCCTCTCATTTTTCAGATAAGGAAACTAAGGAGGTCGGTGACTTGCCCAAAGTCACCTCTGGTAGTTAGCCTGTGAGGCAGGATTTGACTTAAGGGGCCAGCCTTCTTTCTGGGGATGAGCGTCTTCTTTTAGCTAGCTAGGCTGATCCTTGAAAAGCGGGTACATTCTGTGACTAGGACTGTGCTCGAACCCTGACCAGCCCTTGGACCAGCCAGAGCCATCTCTATGCCCCAGAAAAGTATGCTGATCAAGGGGCAAAATTGAGGGATTCCTGTGGGTGTCTTTGGCCTCGGGGGAGCCCAAGGAGCCTAATCAGCACCAGGGAAATCCTGATTCCATTGAAGTGCTGGAGTTGGGAGGACATGTGGCACAACAAGGGGCCTGTGTCTCCCCAAGGGGCTTAGGATTCTGCAACAGGGGCATCCGCCACAGTCAGAGTGAAAGAAGCACCAGACTGAGAATCGGTCCAGGTCTGGCCTCAGATGTAGGAACTGTCCTTGGAGAGTCAGCCAAGCCTCAGTTTATGCATCTGTAAATAGAGGATAACAAGGGCACCAGCATTGTTTACCTTGCAGAGTTGTAAAAAATCAAATGAGGGTGTCCCGAAGGGCTTAGGATTGTCAGCTGTATGAAGAACATAATGACTTATTGAGGGTACACGGCAAATCACGGTGTCATTAGGCCAAAGACGAATGTTAGTAATCAAGGAAATACATTAGTGCTGTGTTTATGTTTCTGCTGTCATCTGTGAAAACCTGTTTAATTTGGCCTCCTTAATTTGTCATTATTAACTGCTTCAGGTTGGTAAGAGTTTAAGGATTTGAATTTCATGACTGTATTATGTGAATTACAATATGGGACTTTCATCTCTTAGAAACCTTGCATCCCAGATCCATTAGGGCAGCTGGGCGGCTCAGTGGAGGGAGGTCCTGGGTTCAAATTTGACCTCAGACACTTCCCAGCTGGGTGACCCTGGGCAAGTCACTTCACCCCCATGGCCCAGCCCTTACCACTTTTCTGCCTTGGAACTAGTATACAGTATTGATTCTAAGATGGAAGGGAGGAGTTTAAAAAAAAAAATCCATTAACCCACCAATATCTGTTGAGTGCCAGATTGATGGCCCAACCCCCACTAAGTGCTCTGAGGGGGTCATTGAGGCCCGCTAAAGATGTGGTCCCTGCCAGTGACCAGTGTCTGTTCTTAGCAGGGAAGCAGAATGATGGCTGAGAGGGCCAATGGGCCAAGAAGTCCTGTATTCAAAGCCTGGCTCTGAGCCCAGAGAGCTTCCCTTTGTAAAGTGGGAGGTGGGGGCCACCAGAGGCTCTCCTGGCTCTAGAGTCAGGTCTCCCCCTCACCGGCATCCATGGGGCTAGTCTCTGCTTGGCACCCAGAGTGCCGCCTCTGAAGGAAGGAAATGAATCGCCACTTCTTTTTCATCCAGCCAGAGCAGTACAGCAGAAGGACTCAAAAGGCCCAAGTTCAAATCTGGGGATGTGCAGGCCTCCTCTGACATAAGGATACTGAACTAGATGGTCCTTGCGGCTCTTAAAATCCATTAGGGTGCCTGTGTTCGTTAGGCTAGGGTCTGGGACCTCAAATTTCATTGGTGGGTGAGGTCTCCTGTGCCAATGCAGACCAGCACCTTCTCTGTTACTTTTCATCTTAAAGTTTTCCCCAGGGCCCTTGAGGGGAGAGGTAACCTGCCTATTGTCCACACAGCCAGAATGGGGCTAAGGCAGGACTTGAATCCGGGACTTCCTGGGCCTTTGGCTGTAGGGCTGGATATTGATAGAAACACAAGAAGTAGTGAGACTTTAGGAGGAAAAAAAAGAGAGAGAGAGAAAACAAGACTATACCTTAGCCTGGGACAGATGCATTCCATGGAATCAAGGCTTTAGGAGAAAAGGAAATTCTCTTGTGATCCCAGCCCTCTCCTCCCCCAGGACCCCTCCTCACAGGGTCTCTCCCCTCCCTCTCAGTTCAGAGCTACAAGAAAGCTTCTTGGTCCTTGTCTCCCATCTTCCCAGAACGAGCTACAGCAAAGTAGTGCCTTATGTGTCTTTGTAGTAAATGAATGAATGAGACTGAGTTGGGGAAGGGGAGCTTCCTGGAGAAGGAGCTGCCCAATGAAGCCTTAGAGGCGAGGAAGAATTGAGGAGGCAGAAAAGCGGGGATGGCAGGAGCAGGGCGGGCAGAGGCCCACTCGCTTGGCGGAAGCAGTAGGGAGAGAGACCCTCTCTCGGCTTCTGGGTGACAACCAGGAACCTGCAAGTGCTTTTCGGGTCCAGGTCCTAGGAAGATTGCTCTCCATTGTAGTTGCAGAAGCTGGGTTTGGGATTGTGAAGAAAACAGATAAGGAGACCATTAGGAAGGCTATTGTCATAGGAAGGTAAGGGGGGCCCCCTTCAGAGGGAGGATTGCCAGGATGAGGCCCCTTATTGGATATGGAGAACGAGAAAAGACCAGAGCGTCTCACGCGTTGACTAGGGAAAGGGATGGGCATTGGGCCTGGGGTTTAATTGGTGGGGGGAGCTCCCAGATGAGGGAACTCTTCTCCTGAAGTAGAGTATAGCAGAGTAGACTCTGCTATTTAGAGTCTTCCGAAGCCACTGTTCATTCAGTATGACAAGAGTTCAAATTCAGGTTCTGCCATTTCCTGGCCGTGTGACCTGGGGCAAGATGCTTCCCCTCTCTGGGCCTCACTTTCTCAACTGTCCAACCCTTGGGTCAACCCGAACTGGAGGAAGTTCACTCCTTTTCTCAAGTGGGCCTTCCATTGACTTGGGCACTTCTGCTGCGGGAAGGCTTCCCCTTCCCCTTGGGTGCACCCTGGGACACCGAAGAAGGGCTCGACCCCCTGCCTTCAGGTGGTTCATTTCAAATGGAGAGAAACCCTAAATACTTGAAGAGGTTAGAGGACAATTCAAAATGAGCACACGCAGCCTTTTGAGATGCCATGCTATAAACTGTTTTCCTGAAGTCTGGAAATGGAGACTTGGCCCTAGATGGAGTCCAGATGGAGCCGGAGTCTAGGAGGCTGTGGAGAACAGCCGCCAGATGGAC
The DNA here is from genome assembly GCF_016433145.1 of Gracilinanus agilis. Lineage (NCBI taxonomy): Eukaryota > Metazoa > Chordata > Mammalia > Didelphimorphia > Didelphidae > Gracilinanus > Gracilinanus agilis. Next base: position 291,124,766 of record NC_058135.1, on the reverse strand, counting down.
CAGGAGTGATCCCGTCACTCCTGAGGCAGGGGGGAGGCAGGGAGGCAGGTCTGCCCCCACCCTAACACCTCAACAACATCCCAGGAGCCTGGAAGCAAGAGGCCAGCGTCCGAGAGCCTTGAGCTGCCCGGAGGCTGCCCAGTAACTGGCTCCCTTAATATTTCTCCATGGTTTCCATTTGGGAATGAGGGCTTTGCACCTTCATAAAGAGGCCAGCTTTGTGCTGTTGGCAATTTCTTAGTGTTTGTCTCTGAAACCCTTCTTTTCCTATCACATCAGGCCCCGGCCCATTGAGGCAGAACAGGCGGAGCTTAATTTAGTCTCTCTAGATATTTGCTTGTGTAAATGGCTTTTGCGTTCTCCTGGACGTGTGCAATCTAAAACCCAGATCATCTTTGTTTGCTCAAGTTGTTTTCTAGATATTTAAAGTCTGAAGCTTTGCTTTGTCAAGGTCTATCCTCACCCTGATGGGGTTGCCGGGAGATGCTGGCTGGCTGCCTTCCGGGGGAGAATCTTCCCGTTACATATCACGGCCTTTCTGCTTTATTTGCCTCTGCCGGTGGTGCCGGTTTTGATTTGGCACTAATTACTTGAGCTGTCACTGAATTGGTTTCTTCTCCCAGGACCAGCCTTGCCATTTTCATTTCTGCTTGCTTGTTTTGGTGACTAAGATGGCAGGCAGCGAGGCTCCAGCCTGCCTCCCTCCCTTCTTTGTTGAGATTGGTCCTGCCCTTTGGCCATCGCTGTGCTTCAGGAAGATCTCTGTCACCAGAAGCCTTGCCTCGTGCCATTAGTTGCCAGGGATATTCGCTTTTTTCCCCCTATTATATGTCTTGGTACAAATGATATCTGTGAGCGGGAGAAAATGAGGCAAGCTAAATGTTCTGCTCCGCCCCGCTCTGCCGCGTAGAGGGGGGAGTAATGGCTCTGGGGGGCTCTTTCCTTTCTCTGCTGCTGTTGCTGCTCAATCTTGAAGGTCAGGGTTGCCCAGAATCCCAGGATTCTCGAGCTAGAAGAGGCGTTAGAAGTCATCCGTGCTCATTCTCTCATATTGTAGATCAGGAAATTGAGGCGGGGGCGTGGGGGAGGCAGAATCCTATCGCAGCACGAGGCCTTTCCCTGGGCTCTTATGCCCGTGCTCTAAGGGCGTCTGTCTATCATTGTTTCTGCGTCATCATCCCTCAGAAGCATTTTTCCAGCATCTTCCAGGTAGAGGAACATTTAAGCGGCTACCTGGGACTCAGAGAAATGAGAGTCTGTGCCATCAAAAAGCTGCCATGAAAGGAAAAAATGGCACAGAGGGCCGTATCCCCTGAGTGCCCGGTGGCCGGTATTGCTGAGGAGCGCCAGGAGCTCCGAGGAGGCGCAGAGGACACGGGGGGGGGGGGGGGGCCTCCCTGCTATTCTTGAGCACCGAGACTTTATTGGGAGAGGATTCCCTTCATGACTCCCTAAGGTGGGGTTATTCTCATTGGAGCCTTGTAGTCAGTGAGCAGTTTTTCAGCACCTACTATGTGCCAGGCCCTGCGCTGAGTGCTGGAGGTACAAAGAGAGCCCCCCACCCCCCCACCCCTGCAGCCTTCAGGGAGCTCCCAGGTGAATTGAGAAGACAAAATGCAAAGGAGTACATAGGAACTGCATCAGTGGGGATAGTTAAGCTCAGACTAGAGGCAGGAGAATTAAGGAGGGGCAGGAAAGGCTTCTTGCAAAAGAAGGGATTTGAGCTGAGCCTCAGAGGAAGCCAGGAGATGGGAGATGAGGAGAGAGAGCTGGGGATCAGCCAAAAAAAAATGGCAGCCATGGGGAGATGGCGCATCGGTGGCGTGGGAGGCCCCCCGAGAAGGCTCTCCTGCCAGGCCCCTGTTTAGTCCATTAGGATCTTGGCACCGAGCTCTGTGACTCTGTTCTGGGGAACGTCTTCTCTCCTCGTTCCGAAGCTGCCAATTCCCGCTCGCTGTCAGGCCACATGGCCGCCATCTCACTTGGTTTAGCGTTTCAGGCAGGACCCAGCCCTGTGCTCCTTAATGGGTTTTCATGGCCTCGTGGATTCTTCTAGACATTTTGTTGCTGCAGTGGCAACGTGGCATCTTAAGAAGAACTGGCCTGTGTAGGTCCTACCGTGTGGTGACCCCCATGTGGTGACTCCTCCTCAGTGAGGATAATGATAGCCCGTAGAGTCTGCCTCACAGAGTTGTTTGGAAGAGCCAAAGAAATGATGGATGGTCCCAATACATGGTGCTTTCAAGTTTGCAAAGTGCTTCACACCCATCATCCATGCTGATCCTCACCAGAATCCAGTGAGGTAGGGCCTGCCTTGATACCCACTTTTCAGTTGAGAAAACTGAGTCTGACAGAAATTAAATTACTTCCTTCCCCAAGTCTTTTTTTTTTTTTAAACAATACATATGGCTATTTATTGAGGCCCAACAAGGCATTTATAATGGAGCTGCAGGCAATCAGTTGGTGTCGGAAGCTTGGACCCTCATACAGGTTTAAAGATCCATGGCTTTACTAGCAAGGCTGCACCACCCTCTGTAAGATGCTCTTTCAATGCCGAGTGAGTCATTCAATTTAGGGTTTGAGTTGGGGGGAGGATGGGAAGGGGGGCTGAGAAGAAAAAGGAATAGTCCCTCCTAATTCCTCCAGAAACAACACTTTTCCTATCAAGTCAATCATGAGTGAATGGTCACTTTTTCCTTTAATCCTAGACTCCCCAGGAAGAATCTGAGGTAGGACTTGAACTCATATCTTCTCGATTCCTAACTCCAGCATTCTATCCCTTATTCCATTTCAAGAGGGAATATAAAGGCATTGGGGGGAGGGGGGGCAAGGCAATGACACAGAGATGGAGAATGGTGTGAGAAGGACATTCAGCTGGATTGTGGAAAGAATGACATCCAATATGGCAAGAAAGAGAGCTAGATTGAGCTTCCCAAGGCCCAACAGAGGCCTTGATAGTTGATTCTAGAGGTCAGAGGGAGCTCCAAGAATCAGTCACCTGAGGCTCTTACACCCCTCCTCACTCTCCCCCGTGCCTGGCCAAACAAGAACTCTGGCTACCCCACTCAGGAGTCCGGTGCAGACAGGCTCCATTCTGGCCCACAGTTGTCCATGTGCTTCCTGTGTCCCCAGCCAGTCTGGAGCTCCTTCTCCCTCATGCCCACTTTGGAAATTCCTTCCCTCCCAACCTCCTGGGAGGCCCAGCCCTCCTCTTCCCCTCATTATCTGTCACCTTCCTTCCACACAGGGGGCTCTTCACATGTCCAGTGTGAGTTCTCCCAGGGCAAAGACTTCTGCCCCAGCCCACAGGGTAGTAAAGGGAGCAGGAGGTGGGATTGAGCCCGGGTCCTACTGGCTCTGAGTGCCACAGTACATCCAGTTTGCCCGTCAGAAACAGGAATATTTAGAAGCAAATGGAGCCAGAAGAAACCATGCCCTTCGGTTCCCCTTGTACTGGCTGTGTGCATACAAGAGCCTGTTATAGACGTCCTGTCCCTCCCCTTCAACTGGCAGCTCTGTGAGGGTACCGGCCGTGTCTCTGTGTGCTCCCCCACTCGTTTTTTATGCCCAGTTCTTAGCGCAGCACCTAGAGAGGAGCCTCTCCAAATAAAAGCTTGTTGACGGATTGATTCCTTGTGTTCTGCTCAGCGAGGCGATGTTCATGGAGCAGGTAGGATTAGTTGGTGGGAGATTCTATATTTATTATTTCTATTATTCTATATTTCTATTATCTATTTATATGCATATGGGATGTCCCAATCACCGTGGGATGGCTGACAGAAGAGTAGATTTGGTTCATGTTGGAAAAGCAAGATGTTCCAGAAGGAAAAAAGAATCCCGAGGCTTCTAACCATCATTGGTCTGTGTGCAACCTGACAGGTTGGCATCACCCCATGGGATGGGGAAGATGGCATTCTAAAACCAAGCTGCCCTGTATCTGTTTGAGATGCTTCAGACAAATTGTTCCTCAGCTCTAAATGGTGGCTTCATGACCTGGTGGTGACAGGGATCCCAGAGGAAAAATGTGTTCAAACCCTTATTGTCCTAATCAAAGAGGCCAGCTAGCACCTCAGTGGATTGAGAGCCAGGCCTAGAAATGGGAGGTCCTGAGTTCAAATTTGGCTTCAGCCACTTCCTAGCAGTATGATCCCAGGCAAGTCACTATCCCGGCTTCCTAACCCTTGCTGTTCATTCTGCCTTGGACTAATATGCACGGTATTGGTTCTAAGATAGAAAGTAAGATTTTTAGAAAAAAATCAAAGAGGGATTCTGCCACCAAAGAGGTGATAGATAGGCTTACCTTTTGGCCATCAAGGTACTGAATAGAAAAGAAAAGAGAGTTCTTGGAGGAAGGAACATTGCTAGAGGATGAAAGCTTTGTCTGAGTCGGCAGTGAGTAAGCCAGGAGAGGAAGCAGATTCGTTTGCCTGGAATGTAACCTCGTTTGGAAGAATGAGGAAAAGTCATTTTGGACAGCCGGAGACTTTTCAAAAAATGAGTAAATTATATTTCCAAAAAATCCTCCTTAATGCACAAAGAGCTTTTCAGGAGCCCTTCTCCTGAAATAGCCAGGGGGACATGAAAACTTCCTCAGTTTGCAACTAGGAAGGGAGAGAATAAACGAAGGAGAGAGGAAGGAAAAGGAGGGAGGGAAGAAGAAAAGGAGGGAAGGGAGGAAAAAAGGATGGACAGAGTGGAGAAACAGAAGAAAGGAGGGAGGGAAGAATGAAAAGGGGAAGAAAGGATGGACAGAGGGGATGAAGGAAGAAGGAAGGGAGGGAAGAAGAAAAAAGTACAGAGGAAAGAATAAAAGAAAGATGGAAAGAAAGAGAGAAGAGGGGAAAAGGGGAGGATGGAAGAAAAACAGTTTTTTGTTAATTACCTCCTGCTGGCATTGTGTTCAGTGCTGACCCTCCTGACCCAAGGCACTTGGCCTCACTGAGCCTCAGTTTCTTCATATGTAAAATAAAGGGGCTGTACAAGATAGCCCCTGAGATCCCTTCCAGCTCTAAATCTATGATCAGTAGGAATCCCCAAGAGCAGAAAGGATGTGCAGACATCTACAAAGTCACTGGAACAGGGAGGAGGCACCAACTGCTGGTTTTGGTTTTCAGGAGAAGGGCTCCTGAAAAGCTCTTTGTGCATTAAGGAGGATTTTTTGGAAATATAATTTACTCATTTTTTGAAAAGTCGCCTGCTGTCCAAAAGGCATCTATAGAAAGGAGGACCTAAGTTTAGGCTTTTTTTAAAGACTTAATTTCATTGAAACCTTTTGGGTTTTACATCCCCAAAATTTCTCCCCGTATTCCTCCTCTTCCTCCTCTCAGAGAATCATCCCATATTTAAAAAAAAATTTTTTTTAAGGAAAAAAATCAGCCTCTATTAACATATTTTTAAAAATCTGGCAATTTGTGCCATGTTCTAGTTCTGTAAACTCTGACCTCTACAAAGATGTAGCGAGGGATACATCTTTTCCTGCTTCTTCTTTGTAGCCAAGCCTATTCCTTTCCTTTGGTTTTTGCTCTCTGCACTGATTCTTTCCATTTACATTGTTGGACTTGTAAATATGTTTTTCTTGGGTCTGCTGATTTCACTTTGCATCAGTTCAGGTAAGTCCTTGTTTCTCACTGTTCATCATGTTGGTTTTTTGCAGCACAGTAATGAATAACTTGTTATATTCATGTACCGAATCTTATTTAGCCATTCTCTGGGCAATGTACATCTACTTTGTTCCTAGTTTTTTTGTTTTGTTTTGTTTTGTTTTGTTTTGTTTTGTTTTGTAACCCCTAACTTCTGTGCATTGGCTTATAGGTGGAAGAGTGTTAAGGGTGGGCCATGGGGATCAAGTGACTTGCCCAGGGTCACACAGCTGGGAAGTGTCTGAGGCCGGATTTGAACCCAGGACCTCCTGTCTCTAGGCCTGGCTCTCCATCCACTGAGCTACCCAGCTACCCCCTGTTCCTAGTTTTTTTGCTGCTAACAATACTTCTGTGAAAAATATTTTGGTACAGACAGGACTGTTCCTTTGATCAGTGATTTCTTAAGGCATATGCCTGCCCTTAGGCCCTTTGGATCACTTTGGCCTAATTTGAAATTTCGGTCTAAAATGGTTGCATTAAGTCACCACTGCACCAACAGTGTGCTACTGTGTCTATCTTCCTTCCGTCCTTCCAAATATTCCCATCTTTTCTCATCTTTGACAGCTTGCTGGGTATGAAATAAAACCTCAGAGTTGTTTTGGAAAGGTAGGAAGAAGCCAACCACCAGAGAACTTTCACTGCCAAGCCAATGGGTTTATAGATGAAATAGAGAGCTGCTTGGATTTATTTATTGAGTAAAAGGATGACATGGCCGGACCCGCCTCATTTTAGAACAATCATTTTGCCAGCCAGGTGCTGAGACGTTTGAAGGAGGGAGCTCGATTCATCAACCAATCAGTAAATCTCTCTTAAACACCTACTGTGTGCCAGTCACCTCACTAGGCCATGGAGATACAAAAAGTCAGTCCCTGCTCTGAAGGAGCTTATGATTTACTGAGACCAGTAAATATATACAAAGAAAGTCATATACTGGGTAAACGGGAAAGAATTAACTGAGAAAAGGCACGAGAATGAAGAGGGGTCAAAGAAGGCTTCCTGCAGAAAGTGGGATTTTTAGTTGGGACTTAGAGGAAGCCAGGGAGGTCCCTAGTTGAAGCTGGGGAGGAGATTACAGCCAGAAAAAGCGCCGGGAGCTGAGACGTGGAACAGCCGGGAGGCCGATGTTCCTAGATCGAAGAGCAGGGGGGGAAGTAAGCTGTACAAAGACAAGGAAGGGAGGTTTGAATGCCAAAAAGAACATTTGGATCCTGGAGACTATGAGGAGCCACTAGAGTTTATTGAGAGGGGGTGGGAGGAGGACAGGATTGGCCTGAATTTCAGGAAGATCACCTTGGCTCCTGAATGGAGGGGGGATCGGAGTGGGGAGAGACTGGAGGCAGGCAGTGTGAGATGATGAGGGTCTGCCTTGCAGTGGTGGCACACAGATCCTCGGCAGACATGGGGAGAGGTATGGAGGCATCCGGAATGACTCCTGCTTGTGGGCCCGAGGCCTGGAAGGATGGGGTTGCCTTCCTTCCGCAGGAATAGGGAAGGAAGGAGCTGGGAGAGCTTAGGGGGGACGATCATCACTTCTGTTTTGGACGGGTCGGGTTCGAGATGTCTGAAAGGCAGTTGGAGATGAGGGCCTGGAGGCCAGTAGAGAGACTGGGGCAGGAAGGCTAGATCTGTGAATCATCTGCCCAGCTGAGAGATGGTAAGGCCTCAAGCAGGAGGCTGGCTCTAAGAGAGGAGAGATGTGAAGGCAGAAACGAGATTTAGTCGTTGGTCCATGACAGAGATAATGAATGGGCAAAGGCCACTGAGAAGAAGGCGGACAGGTGAGAGGAGAAATCAGAGAGAGCGGTGGCTTGAAAGTCCAGAGAGGAGAGACTACTGGCCTGCCTGAAAGGGCACTTAGCAGTTCCAGATGAAGAGGAGGATTGAAAAAAGACCATTGCATTTAGCCATGAAGGGAATACTGATGACTTTAGAGAAAGCAACTTCAGATGAATGATGAAGTCCAAAGGCAGATTGCAGAGGGTTTAGAAGAGAACAAGAGGTAGCAGAGATGACTTTTTTTTTTCACCTATTACCTTCTGTCTTAGAATTAATACTAAGGGCTAGCCGACTGGGGTGAAATGACTTGCCCAGGGTCACACATCTGAGGCCATGTAGATGACATCTATTTATTTATTTATTTATCCATTCATTCATTCATTCATTCATTCATTTATTTTTATTTTGAGCCCTTAACTTCTGTGTATTGACTTATAGGTGGAAGAGTGGTAAGGGTAGGCAATGGGGGTCAAGTGACTTGCCCAGGGTCACCCAGCTGGGAAGTGTCTGAGGCCGGATTTGAACCTACGACCTCCTGTCTCTAGGCCTGGCTCTCCAACCACTGAGCTACCCAGCTGCCCCATGTAGATGACATTTTAATGGAGTTTAACAGAAAAAGGAGTAGAGTTATGAAATGCTAGTTTGTGCAACTGGTAGAGTCCAATAGCAGTTGTCCAAGGATGGGAGAAAATTTTGACATGTTTATTGGCAGCAGGGAAGGAGTCGGTAGATGGAGAGATTAAAAAGAAGATTGGGGCAGGTAAATGGCTCAGTGGATACAGATCCAGGCCTGGTCTCAAATTGGGCTGCAGATACTTCCTAGCTGTGTGACCCTGGGCAAGTCACTTAAAGCTAGTTGCCTAGTCCTCAGCACTCTTCTGCCTTAGAACCAATACATAATTTTTGTATTGATTGATTCTAAGATGGAAGGTAAAGGGAAAAAGAGAGAGACAGAGAAGGAAGGAAGGAAGGAAGGAAGGAAGGAAGGAAGGAAGGAAGGAAGGAAGGAAGGAAGGAAGTCACAGAGGGAAAGGGGCAACCTGCCAGAGGATGGAAGAGTTGGAGTCAAAGGCCCATGCAGAGGGCTTAGTCTTGGAGGGGAGAGGGCAGCTTCCTTGATAGCAGAAATTTTAACCACAGAGAAGAGAGGTAGGGGTGGTACTGAAATGTGGGAGAAGAAGGAAGAGGGAGAAACTCATTGCCAGTAGCCTGAAGTTTCTCTGTAAAGCCTGAAGCAAGATTCTCAGCTGAGAAGGGGAGGAAATGGGTCCTGTGAGGGACTTGAGGTGATACAAGAAGATTTGTGACTTCAAAAAGAAGAAAATGATCCAGAACAGAGGTGGGGAAGCTCATGTGGCTTTCTAGATTCTTCTGCTTCATCATGCCATTAAGAGCCTCTAGGACTAAGGAAACCGTCCCCAAAAAGAAGCCCTCACTGCCCAGAGCCTGCTCTGTGATTCTGCACTGTGATCTAGCTTTCTAAAAGAGAGCAAGGAACGGACTCAGCCACTTCCCAGCTGTGTGACCCTGGACAAGTCACTTGACCCCCATTGCCCACCCTTACCAATCTTCCACCTATGAGACAATACACTGAAGTACAAGGGTTTAAAAAAAAAAAAAAGAGAGAGAGAGCAAGGAAGTCTAACAGGGCAAGAATGGCCCATCCTTCCTTCTTATGTCGAGCCCTCTGGGAGAGGCATCAAGACAAAGCCAGTCTTTAAAAGCCAGTTATTCAAATATGGGGTCAGATCCTTCGGGGAGCCATCTCTTAGATCCTCAGACACCTCCCTGTCCCTTTATCAAATCATCCCCTTAACACTAATAACTACCTCAGAGCCAGACAGGTGCCTGGAACAGGCCTGGACAACTTCACGAGGGTGGGAAGGTAGGGCCAAAGAGAGAAGTTGTTTCTGCAGGCTCATGTTCTCCATTTGGCTCTCTGTCAGGGTACAAGATACTATGAATGTTAGCTGTAGGAGAACCCCTCAAAGTTACAGTGGAAGGAAGTAAGGGCCAGACTCCCACTGATCTGTGATAGTCCTCCATTCTTGTGATGATCGGCACCCCTGCCTGCCCCCATCCCATACCTCCACATCCTGAGTATCTTCTCCATGTTCTCCTGTATGACCTCCATGGAAGTCCTGGATACATCTCAAGTACCAGGGTGGCATTCAGGCTCTCTTTCTATCATCTCCCTCACTAGCTTACCTCCTTTCCCAACACCCATGTCACAAAGCTGCCACAGCCCACTTGCCTCAGCCCGTGGCTTGCCATGGCCCTGGGTATGGGCATCTTCTGCTGCTCCGACCCTCTCTGTGCCACACGACTAACAGAAAACAACCAGACAGTTAGATGGTGGCTTTGCACTAAGCAACACTTTGGGATCCATTGATCCTTCTGTCCCAAGGCAGGCCTGCCTCATTATCTAGCAGCAAGAGCTGTCCAGAATCATGATAAGAGGAAGAATGACAATGACCCTCCAAGGTCATGGCCTTGAGCAAGAAGTAGTAGAAGCATAATTAGGAACCACCATTTACTCATGGGGTTCATCAGCCCATTTGGGCAGTTGGCATTCTTCCACGTGTGGAATATTACAGCTCTTCTTTGGTTTTTAACCCTTACCCTCCATCTTAGAATCAATACTAGGTATTGGTTCTAAAGCAGGTGTCAAGTGACTTGCCCAGGGTCACACAGCTAGGAAGTATCTGAGGCCAGATTTGAACCCAGACCCTCCCATCTCTAGGCCTGGCTCTCAATCCACTGAGCCATCCAGCTGCCCCCTAGTACAGCTCTTTGGAGTGATCGTGAACGTCAGTGAGGAGACCATGCAGTGTCCCAAGGCTCCACGTGGGCAGAGGTCTGAAGAAGCTCATCCTCCACAGAAGGGGCCTCTTCTATGTGGGTTGAATGGCCTCCAACAGGGAGGAAGAAGTCTTGGGTGGTCAGAGCCTAAGCCCCTGTTTCCTGCTCTTCTAGTGTGGGGCTGTCAGAGAACCAGGGCCCTGAGGTATCTCTGGGGTTTCCTCTGTGGGGTCAGATGAAATTAGAGCTCCCATCCACTTGTATTGCCGGACATCGTGCCCAGAGCTGTGGGAGGTACCATGTTTCTGCTGGTGGCCTTGCCCTGAAGGCACTAAATGGTCAAGTAGGAAATTGGCCCCAATGGAGACAGTCTGCGCTGGCAGGGTCAGCCCTGGTCAGTGAAGCCTTCATTTAGGAGTTGGTCAAGATCAGTGCCTAGAGCAGGGGCTGGAAACTTACATTTTTTAAACTTGAAACCATCTTCTCCCAACTAGTCCAGTATGATCCCTTTCCTGTGCAATCTTCCATATTTTTTTATTCATTGAACATTATCCAATTCACTGTGCCTGACATCATCTGAGCTCTTGAGATGCAAAGAAAGGGGCCTCCGGAAGTCCCTGCCCTCTAGGAACTCCCAATCTATGGACCAGAAGCCTTTGTACTGTCCAGATTGCCAGGAGGTCTGTGACACAAAGAAGGTGGGGAGGCCCAGAGAAGGATGGAGGGTTTGCACATATTCATCAGGGGATCTGTGTAGGAGTTGATAGGCACAGTATTCTGGTGGCCATTCATTTGATGATGAATCATTGTGGAGCTCCACCGGGCCCAAAGTACTATCCTCCCAGACCTTTCTGGACTAGATGGGTGGGAGATGAAAAGAAACCTGCTGCTTAGCCCAGCCGTTATTCAAGACTTTGAATCTTGAATGAGTCCTTAGGGTTTGGCCCTTTGGGACTGGGTGTAGGCCTATGACTTCATCACTGTAGGGGATCCCCTGAGGCTATTCTATAAATTCTAGGCTTTGAGAGGCAGTTGCCTGGGGCAGTGAGAAATGACTTGTCCAGGGTCACATTGCCAGTAAGTACTAGGGGCAGAACTCGAATTCATAATCTCCTTCTACCAGGCTTCCTTTCTTTGGCAAGTGACTTCATTAGATCAACAGATACTTATAAGCAACAAAGATTTCCCCCTAAAACATCATCCAGCCTTTTGGAAAGATCTTAAGGAGATGAGTAGGAAAGTTTTCACTGGACCCCTTCTTCCCATTGCTTGCACTTCCTTCTGCCCTCTGGGGCCTATCCGAACCTGGTAAATTCCTCTTCCAGATAGACAAAGCTTCAAAAGCTGGAATTCTACAAGCCTTTCCTTGAGATCTAGGATAAGCTGTCCATTCTACTCCATCCCCCTCACCTGATCTTCTTCTAAACCTGGCTAGCTCCTTCAACTGGTTTGCTCCTGGTCCTCCTCCTCTGGACACTTTCCAGCTTGTCGGCATCCTTCCTTCCTGGACCTCAGAGGAGGGAAGAGGACGTGGAGACAGTGAGACAACCCTCAGCCTAAACATCAGGCCTGGCACCTCAGGAGGTTTCGAGTTGCCATAGTGTAGATATTTAATAAATGTGTGTTGAATTGTTAAATTCCAATCATACTTATTAGTATAAACAAACAGGGACTACAGATTGGGTGAAAATTCATTTGGTGGTTGGCTGAGATAATGTATGTAAAACTTTCTGGTTGTACACATCAGCTCTTTGGATTATGACAATTCACTGAGGCCACATGGCAAATCCTTGAATATTAAGGTAAAAGTTAATGGGACCTAGCTGTGTGATCCTGGGCAAGTCACTTAACCCTGATGAGACTTAGACAGAAGGTAAAAGTGTAAAAAAAAAAAGTTAATCAAGTCATCAAGTAATCAAGAAACAAATAATAGTAAGTTCCCTGGTATGTGTTGATGCTTTTGTTGTCAACTGAAAGCTGAGGTTTGACTTGTTCTCCTTAGTTTATTGTGGTCATTGTGCCTAAGGGCAGAACATCCCTTATCTGACAAGCTTTTGGGTCCCATCACAGCTCTGGGAATCCCATTAGCCAGTAAGGAGATGTTGTGCCCTTAGATGATGGCCCAAACCTACTGGGGGCTCAGAGGGAATGACGTTCTACATGAGGTACCAACCAGAGACCAACACACATTGTAGCTGGTGTAGCAAAATGGAAGCCCTGGCAGGACAATGGGAAAAGACCTAGATTCTAATTCTGACTCAGCCACCGTGTAACCTGTGTGGTCTTGAGCAAGTCATTTGACTTTCTGAGTCTGTTAGATAAGTTCTAAGGCCCTTCCCCATGCTCAACCTGTGAGCCCATATGGTGTTCCGAAATAACTCTCCTTCTTTGTGCCACTGAGACTATCAGGAAAGTAAATAGGAGTTCAGGGAAAAGGGAAGTCACTGGGGCCTCAAAGCACACTTAGTGGAGGGGGTGAACCTCAAACAATGGAATGGGGTTAGAGGAAGGGGCAGAGGGAGAGTATTCCAGGAAAGGGGGACGGTGGTTGCAAAGACACTCCAGAAGAGCTATGGCTGTGTCACAGCTAGCTCCAGATGGAGTCCTTGTTAAGGACAGTGATGCTGCTCTGGATGCTGCAGGGAGAGCCTCCTCTGAAACTTCATGACCAGGAATAAGGAGCACTGGAGACCCAGGATTGGGCTCCAGCTGACTTGAAGGGTCGATGCTGCTAGGATGAATCATTAACAAGCGCTTATTTGTCCAAGACACCATAATAGCTACCTGAAGCAAAAAAGGAAGCCTCTCTGCTCTCAGAGTTTACTTTCTCCTTATGGAATACAAACACATACACAGATAATGGGATGCAAAGAAATCCAAAGCAACTCCCAGAGGGAGAGACTGTGAGTAAAACGAATGAAGATAGAAGGGGGGAGGCAGGGGATTCCATCTGTGTAGGAAAATGTTTATATTAAGAATTCCTGATAAAAGTGGGACCCACAAAATATCTAAGGGGGCTGACCCATACAGCGAGCTCACCTCTGTAGATGAGTGGTCAGAGGATATAGACAGACGGTTTTAAAAACAATCGCATGCTGAACAGCCACATGAAAAAATTTCAGACCACTAATAAGAGAAATGCAGATGAAAACAGCTCAGAGGTTCCACCTCACACTCCTCAAATTGACCCAAATGATGAAAGTGAAGAGTTCCCAGCTGTGTGACCCTGGACTAGTCACTTGACCCCCATTGCCCACCCTTACTATTCTTCCACCTAGGAGCCAATACTCAGAAGTTAAGGGTTAAAAAAAAAAAAGAAAGTGAAGAGTTGGTGGTGAGGCTGTGGGAAGGCAGGCACTTTGACAGGAAAGCCCTGAAGGGACGTAATCCATCAGGGTTAATTTGGAATCTTGCCTGAAAAGTGACAAATTCATCCAAGAAAGCAAAGTCAGAAACAAAGGCCTCTCCTACCCCACAATATTCCTAGCAGCACTTTTTGCAGGATCAAAAAACAGAAAACAAATTGAGTGTCCATCAGTGAGTGAATGAGTGGGAAAACTATGGTATATGAATGGAATGGACTATCGTTTTACAACAATAAATGCCAAATAGGAAAATTATGAGAAGATTTTTCGAACTGATAGAGAATAGAATAAGCAGAACCAGGAGAATAATACCACAGCGTTTACAACAGCAGAAACTAAAAGTAACTGAAAATCCACGAATATCCCAAGGAAAGGTATTAAGATTCACTCATGAAAAAAAGGTCAGAGCAAATGCCATCCGTGTCTTTTCTATAATATCACTTCCCTGGTTTCTTCATCGTGAGGGAGGGAGGGTTGATTGTGGAGGGGGCTTGGCATGTTTTAATATAAAGACAAAAACCATCAGTGACATTTTTTTTTATTTTTTAAGAGAAAAACATCAACATTTGGAGGGGGTGGGGCACAGTTCTGGCTTGTATAGGTGGAGGTACCTGAACTCCTGACCTCTCTAAGGATTCTGAGAGGCAGAAGAGAGGAGGAAGTGCAGCCCAGGCATGGGGGACCACTTTTGCAAAGGTGGGAGTGTGAGAGATGGAATGTCACTTGTGGGGAACAGCAAGTGGATCCCTTTATTCTAGAGCAGAAGACATGTGAAAAGATGGAACCAAGTTAGCCTAGAGAGGTGGGTGAGAGGCAGACGGAGGAGTTAGCTTTTTATCCTCGAGGCCATGGGGAGCGGCTGAGAAGTGACCTGGATAGGTCTGTGCTTTGGGAATGTCCATTTTGGAGCAGGGTGGAGGATAGATTGGAGTGGAGACTGACTAGAAGCAGGAAGAGCATTTCAGAAACTCCTGAAATGGTTGAGATGACAAGTGATGACCTGGACTAAGGTAGGCCGAGGTCATGTGGGTAAAGAGCAATGGATTGTGGTAGATTGTAGAGGCAGATGAAAGCCACAAAATTTGGCTACTGAGTTGAAATCAAGTGAGATGTGTCCAAATGGGCAAAACTCTGGGTTTGGGAAGAGATAGGGAACCAAGATTGAATGGTGAACTAAATTGGACAACTGGCAATCTCTCCCAAAGCCATAGCAGCCAGGAGCTAAAAGGACCCTCAGGACTGTCTTGCTCAACCAGCTCTGAATAAACTTCTCTATCTCAACACCGACCACCATCTAGAAATGGCCCTGGGGTGCCTGGCCGGCCACCATCCTAAAGGAGGAACCCCAGATTTTACAGATTGGCCTCAAAACTGTAAGAAGCCAAAATCAGAATCCAGCCCTCTCATTGTACAGATGAAAAAACTGAGACTTAGTAGGATGATAAATGACTTGTCCACAGGCACCTGGCTAGTAAGTGGTATAGATGAGATACATCCTCAGGTCTTTCCTGTCTCCTTCACTTGACTCCGTCCAAGCAAATCTAAGATTCCTCTTCCTCATGGGGTAGCCTTTTGAATACTGGAAGAGATGCCACCTCAGCCTTTCCTCGTGGGTCTCAATATTCTCCTTCCTTCCATCATTCAGGCCCTTCACCATCCTGGTCGCCCTTCTCCTGACGCTATCCATGTTGTCACCATCCCTCCCCAGTTATGCCGGAGCCCAGTAGACCCGAGCAGAGTACACCACTGGACCTCATCTCGTTCCTAGTCTTGGGCGCTGCCTCTTCTAATCGTGTTCCCTTTGGCCCGCCACGGCACATTGGTGACTCACATGGAGCTCATGTGTTACGAGAATCCCCAGCTCTTCTTCAGCAGATTTTGGTCTAGCTATTCCCCCCTTCCGATATTTGTGAAATTCGTCAAAGATTTCTGTGCTCTGTTCCACACTTTCTAATCTCCAGCCGCCATGGCGCGCCGCCCTCACAGAACAGGCCTACCTCCTTCTCCCTCCCTGCCACAGCTCATGGTTTCCCAGAGGCCCAGAATCCTCCCCCACCCCCTTCCCCTTGAATTCTTTGCCATGCTTTCAAGGCCACCTGCAATGCCAGGCTCTCCCAGCTGCCCCACCTAATCTCCCACCAGAGTGGCTGTGCCCAGCCCACCTGCTGTGGTCCTCGGTTTCATCCGTATCTCATGGATTTGTCACTTCGTGTGTGTGGTGCTGATCTGGACCTGCCCGAAGACCTCCAGCGGGGTCCCAAGTGAATAAATCAATTAAAAGCAGTCGTTGTTAAAACTAACCAAGAACCTCTAAAGGCTTAAACTAGAAACACCAAAAGCAGGGTAGCCCCTGCCCTCCAGCTGCTCACAGTCTACCGAGAGACAGGGCTTGGGGGGGTCTGCTCTGTTGGGAGCCCGGCTCCAAAGAAAGGTGAATGGAGTCTTAGGGGAGTCGATTGGCGTGGGTGGTGGAGACTTGATCCATGAGGGTCGTGGGGACCTAGAATTGATATAGGTGTGGGCAAGAGGCAGCATGGCCAGAAGGTGGCCAGAGCGTGCCATGGTAGGTCCAAGGGCATACAGACATGGAGGAGTTTGGGGCCCCGGAGAGGAAGGAGAGCATCACCCTCTAGGCAGGAAAGTGGCAACATCTCGGTCACCCCTTCATTGGGCCTCTTCCCCTCTCTCGGCCTCAGTTTCCTCATGAAGAGATTGGCTCACCAAGTCCCTTCCAACTTCAAATCCATGAATTTCTGCACTGTGCAGTTGGCTTGTTTGCCCACCCAGCTGTAAGCCCCCTTTTGGGTCACAGAACGCACCAGGCCGCATTTAGACTCTGTATCTCCACACCCACTTGAAGACTAACTCCCCTGGAGTCAGGACCTGGCCTGCTCGTGCTCAGTAGCTTTGTAGGGCTTTTGGCAAGAAATTTAGCTTCTCCAAGCATACCCTAAACTCCAGGAGCACAAAGGTCTAAAGAGTCCCTGTCCTCCAGGATCTCCCCATCTATTAGAGATAGCCCAGGGGTCCAGTGGGTGAAAGAAGACCTGAGTTTAGATCTTGCCCCAACCACTGGGCAAGTCATTTCTTCTCTGCCTCAGTTTCCTCACCTGTAAAATGGGGATAGCGCCTGCCTCTCAGGGCTGTAGTGAGGATCAGATGTGTGTATAGTGTTTAGCCTTGTGCCCGACACTGAATAAATACTCGTTCCCTTTTCCTTCCCCTGTAAAATGAGCAGATTGAACAAGGTGGCCTCTGAAGGCTCTACCAGCTTTGGAGTTTGAAACGCCATAATCCGGCTCCAAACCCTTCTGTTGCTCCCTGATTTGAAAGCAGTTCTGCAGCCCTTCCTGGGTCCGTGTCTCCAGCTTCATCTGGCATTGCTCACCCTCCTGGGGAGCGCTATTAGGAACCTCCTCATGTGCTCTGTCTGTCCTCCCTCCCTCCCTCCCCCCAGGAATGTGTCCCCACTCCTCAGGCGGCCCTTGCTGGCCCTCAGAGCCGTTCCGGGCTTGGCCACCTCTGTGTCTTTGATCCCGGCCTTAAGGCCGGTATGCCTGGAATATCCTGTCCGTGCCTCAGCTTGCTGCACCCCAGACCAAATCTCCACCTGTTGAAATCCTCCCCCTCCCTAAGGACCACCTCAAATGCCACCTCTCCGGAAGGGTCTCCTGGTCTCCTCCTCCTCCCCCAGCCAGAAGAGACCTTTCAGCCCTGCCCGGAGGCCTGTCTCTTTGCTCTGCCTTCCTACCCACACCGTGGCCCTGCCAGGGGACTCTGCCTTGAAGGTGGGCCTCATCTGCCTTTGTACAGGGCTGCCTACGTGATTGGGCACACGTGCACACACACACACATGCACACGCACACGCACACGCCACCAGTCCGTGGTGACTGATGCAAACCTGGGGCTCGCTGAAGCCTTCCTGCTGTCAGGCAGATGCAGGCAGGTTGGCAGCCGTGATGGATGACGGCTTGGTTTCTTGGTTACCGGAGCTCGCTTTCCCATTGGCTCTGCTAACCCCGATCCTGCTAGAAAGCACGAAAAGCAGTTCCCAGGCTGGGCCCGGCTGGGTCTCGGCTCTGTCCTCCCAGCCTGGCTTGTGGGGCTCTTCGGGGGACAAAGAACCCCTTTGGTCAGGACAGGGCTTCATCCATTTTTTAAAGGATCCTATTGGAAAGGCATTTATTTGGGTTTAAATAAAGCAGCTCAGATGTGAAGTCCAACACCAGAGCAGGGTGAAGGCCAGGGGCAGGCGGGCCCGTGTGCTCGAGACTAAAATTGGAACTCTACGGCCAGAAGCTCTCATGCCCCAGAGAACTCGGCCCTGCCCTGCTCCCTGCCCCTGACAGCTGAGCTGGCTTGGGTTCAGCTCAGGGATAAGATTCCTAGTTAAGGGGGTCCTGGGGGCCATACCCAGAGGGCCACCAGAGACTTAGTGCTGGACCCGTGGGTCTCTGGGCTAATTTGGTTCAGAAACTAAGGTCTCTAGCCTAGTTCGGAAGCCCAAAGGGGGCATCTAAACCAGCTTTTTTTTGTCACGGCCCAGAGAAACTGGCTTCAGACCTGCCCTTCGCCCTGCCTGCTCCTCAGTGCCTCGGAATGCCTGGGCCCCATCAGGGTGGAATAAATGAGCAGAAGGCTGCTGCCCCTCTGGGGCTGGAGTGAGGCGGAGGGACCGTGCCTGATGGCATTCGTAGCCTCTTTCCAGCCCACTGGCCCTTCTCCCACAACTCTGGGACTAGTCATGTGTTCCCAATTCCTCTTTGAGTATGGAATGGAAAATGAATGAAAACGTATAGACCCTGTGCCAGAGGCTGGGAGACAAATACAAAAGCAGACAGGCCTGGCTCTCCCTCCACCTTCCATTCCGCCCTCTCCTTCCTTCTTGCTGGTGTACCTCTGGGAATGGAGCTACACATCTCTCTTGCCCCTGACCGCCTATGGATGTGAATAACTCACATGTTTGTAGCCCGTGAGGTAGGCAAGTGCGAGGATTAGTGCCCCCATTTTACAGATGAGGAAATGAAGGTTTTGAAAAGTTGAGTTTTGTCCTCCAGCCCAGCCCTTCTTTATGCCAGGCTTTATGCTAGGCTCTGGGAATACAAGTATGTTCTTTTTTTTTTTTTTTAAACCCTCACCTTCTTTCTTGGAGTCAATACTGTGTATTGGCTCCAAGGCAGAAGAGTGGTGAGGGTAGGCAATGGGGGTCAAGTGACTTGCCCAGGGTCACACAGCTGGGAAGTCTCTGAAGCCAGATTTGAACCTAGGACCTCCCATCTCTAGGCCTGGCTCTCAATCCACTGAGCCACCCAGATGCTCCCTTTCCTATGACTTTTTTTTTTTTTAATTCTTAACTTCTGTGTATTGGCTCATAGGTGGAAGAGTAGTAAGGGTGGGCAATAAGGGTCAAGGGACTTGCCCAGGGTCACACAGCTGGGAAGTGTCTGAAGCCAGATTTGAACCTAGGACCTCCAGTCTCTAGGCCTGGCTCTCCATCCACTGAGCTACCCAACTGCCCCCACAAGTATGTTCTATTGAAGGATGGAGGAGTGTGGCATATAAAACAAATAGAAGTAAAAACATCTAGGAATTCTGGAGGCAAGGAAAGTCTGGGAGGAACAGGAAGGGTTGAAGCTGGTCCTGGACCTGAGTCTCGAAGAGCTACAATTCCAAAGAGGCAGAGAAGGGAAGCGTATTCCAGGCTGGGGGCCAACCAGTTCCAAAGAGTTTTGATGGGGTGCTGCTTTCAATATAACTTGAGGTCTGGGAGTACAAGTATCCCTGCATTCTTCCTTTGGGAAATTATTTCCCTCAAGCTTCTGGACCTTTTGTTCTTCCAAATGAATTTTGTTATAATTTTGTTTGGCTTTATACATTATCATCTTGGCATTTTGGCCGGCATAACACTAGGTCTGTAAAATAATTAGGTTATATTTCTGTCACATTGATGTGGCCTAGTTGTGAGCACTGACCATCCCTCTAATTAGTTGTTATTCTTTATTTCATTAAGAAGTGCCTTGGAATTATATGTGTATAGTCTTTGAGGGTACTTTGGTAGATTGACTCAGAAATTGTAAGCATTTTGTAGTTATTTTGAAGGGGATTTCTCATTTTCTCCTGGATTTTGTTGCTGCTGCACAGAAATGCTCTTGGAGGTAGTTATTTTGTATCCAACAATTCAAGTATTAACTATCTTGGTTTCTTTGCTGGCTATCTGCAATTTCCTAAGTGAATCATTGTGTTATCAGCAAGAGGAAAGAGTTTTATCAGCAAGTGGAAAGAGTTTTGTCTCCTATTTATTTGTTTCTACACATTTTATTTCTTGTCTCATAGCATTTCTCAAAACTGTCAGTAGTGGGAAAAGGAGGCATCCTTTATTGTTCCATTTACTGTAAACGTGTTTAATATTTCATCATTGTCAATGATGCTAGCTTTTGATTTTAAGTCCTTTTTATCACATTAAAAAATGACCTTTCTCGGTCACTGCTTTGTAGGATTTCTAGCATGATCGTGCTTTGTACTTTATCAAAGGCTTTTTGGGCAATTATTGATATCATATGGTTTTGTTTCTTATATGACTCATTATGTTAATTAGTTCCCCTAATTTTCAACCATCCTTGTAAGTCCAGCAAGATCATGGTAAATCATTTTGGGAGTGTTACTGTACTATTTATTTGTTGTTGTTGTTGTTGTTTTAAACCCTTAACTTCTGTGTATCGGCTCCTAGGTGGAAGAGTGGTAAGGGTGGGCCGTGGGGGTCAAGTGACTTGCCCAGGGTCACACAGCTGGGAAGTGTCTGAGGTTGGATTTGAACCTAGGACTGACTCAATCCACTGAGCTGCCCCTGTACTATTTGGTTTTTTTTTTTTTAAAACACGTGCATCTATATTTAATATTGCTCTGTGGTTCTCTTTGTTTTAGCCTTCCTTAGTGTAGGTATTAGGACTGTATTTGTCTCATTAAAGGTGTTTAGTAGAATTTTCCTTCTCAGTTTTGGAGAAGGACATTTATGTAATATAAATATAGGTTGGTCTTTCACCCATAAATCTTTCTGGACAAAGTTTTACAGCTAGATCAATTTCCTTATTCTGGAACTGGACTAAGTTCTTGAAATTGAGCGGACCGTTCCATCAACTTGGGCTAGTTTATGTTTTTGTGGGTAACTGGACATTTCTTCTGCATTCTCCGTTTCCCAGTGGCCCCTTAGTGGCCTTTCTTAGGGTCTTTAGCCCATTTGCCTTCTCTAATGCCTTCTCTAACTGCAGCTAAGCAGTGTTGACCACTCCCTTCCCCTAGACCACTCTCCCTTGGCTCCCCATGGCACTGATCTCCCTTGGTTTTCCTCTTAGCAGCTACGGCTTCTCCGATCCTGCTCCTGCCCACTAGAAAGAGACGTCCCCTGACTCTGCCCTGGGCCCTCCGTTCCCTCCCTTCAGAAGCTCATCTCTTTGAGAAAGACTCCCTTGTGTAGTTCTGAGCTGAGGTTAATCCCTCCTCCTCCCCACCTCCATTGCTCTGTTTCCAACAGGCTGCTGGCCATCCCCTTTTGATAGGCACCACAGACAAAGCATGGCCCAAACAAGCCGCCATAATTTCTCCCAGACCTTCTCTAAACTTCCTTGGCCAGTGAGCCCGCTTCAGGCAGGGAGCTGTCTTGCACTCTTCCCTCTCTCACCCCAAATCCCAGCGCATTGGCTGTTGTCCACCTTCCCTCCAAATATCTCTGGCATCTGCCCCTTCCCACTCCATTCCTCCAGCCGCCCCTCACCTGGGCTATGGCAGTGTCTCTGCCTCCCTTCCTCCCCCATCTCCACTCCATCCTTTATGTAGTTGTGTGCTGCTGCCCTCAAAGAACAGATCTGAACAGAACACTTCCCCACCCAAGAAGCTTCAAGAGCTGCCTTTTACTTCTGGGCCACAGCATAGCTCCTCCTTTGGCATTTAAAGCCCATCTCGGCACCATCTCCTCCAGGAAGCTTGTCCTGATTCGTCCCGTCCAGTCGTTCATTCTCGCTCTCTCCTGAAATTACCTCGCACTTATTTTCTTATCTATGTCCTATTTCCCCCTCCCAGTAGAATGTAACAATAATGATATTATTAGCTACCTGTAATGATTTAAGGTTTGCTGAGCACCTGATTTAACCCTTTTAACAGTCCTCGGACATGGATGGGGACTATGATGACTCCCATTTCACAGATAAGGAAACTGAGGCAGATCGAGGTAAAGTGATTTGCCCAGGGTCAGTTCCCGGCAAGAAAGCTTACGGGGTCACATTTGAACTGAGATCTCCCTGACTCAGCCCTTGACGGTCTCTCTAAAGCAAGCTTCTCGAGGACAGGGACAGACTTGTTTGTCTCTGTGTCCCTAGTGCCA
Source organism: Gracilinanus agilis (assembly GCF_016433145.1). NCBI lineage: Eukaryota > Metazoa > Chordata > Mammalia > Didelphimorphia > Didelphidae > Gracilinanus > Gracilinanus agilis. Next base: position 291,102,809 of record NC_058135.1, on the reverse strand, counting down.
AGCCTAGCACCCCGCACGGCTTTAATAAATGTGTGGTGAACTGAATGTAAACCAGTGTGGAAGCAGCCTGGAACAGAGAAGAGGGCGCTCCATTTGAAGACAAATCCTGCTCCTGCCAGTTGGTCTCGGGGTGACCTTGGGCCAGTCACCAGACCCCCCCTGGGGCCTGAGAAAAGGGAGGGGTTGAAGGGAGATCAGCGGAGCAGGAGCCCGGAGCCTCTGGGAGCTTCCCTGCCTCTCAGGGCCTTGCTGCCCTCTGCTGGCAGGTGCCATGAGCCAGCCTGCTGTAAGGCTGGAGATAACAAAGGGCGATGCCTGGTCTTCCCGGTGGCAGATGGTCACCCAGCTCCTAGCGGCCCTCCACTGCCTTGTCCCCAAGGTTTAGTCTCTGGGCTGCTCCCCTCCCTCTTCTCCAGGCAGCAACCAGTAGCTGTTCTGTGTCCCGTTCCAGGCAACTTCTGTGGGCTCCTGGGCAGATCACTTCACATTCTGTCTGCCTCAGTTTCCTCATGGGCAAAGGGAGGATAATAAAAAAAGCCCCCCCCCCCCCCCCGGCTGTGGTCAAGTCAGTAATGCATGGAAAGGGCTTTGCCAGCCCCGAAGCATCAGATAATGCTGGAGAGGAGGGAGGGCGGGCAAGCAGAGCAGGGGTACAGAGCCAAGGCCCTACACGTCAAGGAGGGAGCCCCCGAGATCCTCCCAGGGCCAGGGGAACTGGAGAGGGCTCATGGCTGCTGCCTTTGGGGGAGACAGCAGCTCAGCTCAGCAGCAGGGTGGGCCTCACAGGTGCCGCTGAGGAGCACCATCTGGGCCAGCAGGGCTCACTCTGCGATGCCAGGCAAGCCCAGAACCTTTGTGGCTTGTTTCCACAGAGGAGGGAGCCCAGCAAAGGCAGAGGGTGATGCTTTGCTAGGGAGCCTCTCCTCGGAGGGAGGAGCGGTTCTCGGGGTACAGGGGAGCCATGGCCAGGAGTTGCTGAGCAGGCAAAGGCAGGGCTCCCCGCCCTGGAGCACATGTGTCACTGCCCCAGTAGGCACTTCCCTGGCCCCACCCTCCAGAGGGCTCAGGCCCAGTGGGGTGGGCAGTGACTCAGAGCTCATGTGGCCCCACCCGTCCCCAGGATGCCAGGGTGGAGTCTGACTCCTTGGGTGCCCGCTCCAGTTCCCTCCCTTCCTTCCTTCCTTCTGTCTTTTCTTCCCCCCTTTCCCAGCCAAGAGACAGCCCCAAGGCCCTGGGCAGGTCCAGACTCTGAGGTTTGGGGCCTCTTCTCCAGCTGTCTTCCCTCCTATAAGTGGCTGCTGCTTCCCACAGCTTCCACCTCCTGGCTTTGACTCTGACTACTACCTGGCCTTCTGCCCCACCTGGTAGCCTCACATCATGGGGCTGGCCGGGGGCATGTCAGGGAAAGAGGGACAGGGGGCCCCACTAGGCTCTGGAGCCCTCAAGGAGCTCATATTCTCACAGGGAGACGGCAGGTGGGGGGACAGGAGGGAAAGACCCCCAGGCCTGGGGGCCACCCGGAGAGAAGGAGCAGCACTGAGCCCCGAGGAAGCCAGTGCCAGGATCCAAGGGGAAGTGAGGTGGACGAAGACTGGAAGGCTGGGAGTCATCCGGCTTGTGCAGGCTTCGAATGCCAAATGGCATGTTGTCTTTGCTCCTGGAGGTGACGGGGAACTACTGGAGTCCATTGAGTTTAGAGATGAATGGAGGATAGGCTGGAGAGGGCAGCTCGAAGCAGCCGGAACCATGGGAAGGTTATACAATAGTCCATGCTGGAAAGATGCTGCCAGCGTCACACGGTGGGCCTGGCGACAGCTTGGACTTGGGAGGCGAGAGAGAAGGGCGACCCCTCGGTCGTGAGCCTGAGAGCCTGGTCAGAAAGTTTAGAAAAAAGCTAAGGTCTGGGGGGAGAGATAGCAAGTTCCACTTTGGGCAGGTGAGTGTCAGACTTCTCCTGGATGTCCAGTGTGAGATGCTAGAAAGACAGCAAGACTGGGGCCCGCCATCGGGCCCATCTTGTGTCTGGCCTTCTCACGAGCCATATTGGGTGATGTGAGCCAGTCTCCTCTTTGTGTTTCCCTCGGAGCCAAGCACAGAGGTAGGGTTTAAACCAGCAAGTACTTATTGTTGGGAAGTGCCACCTTGGTGGAACTTAATAAGCATTCAGTCTCCTCCCCCGGGGGAAGAGCTTACCAGGCGTTGAGCCCTACAAGGACAAGGACAAGAATAGTGCCAGCCACAGGGGATGCATGGATGGGCCTCCTCTAGGAAGGGGCCCTAGAGCCATGAAGACTTACCCAGAAGTCCAAGCCTGGGAGGCTCTACAAAGGCTGGGAAAAGAAAGACTGTGGACAGGGAGCTGTCCTTGGCCAGTCTGCTGGGCTGCCTCGAGAGCATCATGTGCAATCCAGCTGGACTTCGTATTTGATCCTAAACAGTACAGTGACTTGAAGGCTGTTGGGAAGTCCTTTCTGGGGCATGACCTTGTCTGGTGCCTTGGGCTCCTTCCCAACAGGCTGAGGGTCTCGAAAGACTCCAGCCCTTTTTTATGCAGAGGCTGAATTTGAAGGTACCCCATGTGAACACCCACTGGTGGGTCTTATGGCTCATCGTGGGAGAGGAGGGACCTGGCTGTCAAGACCCCCAAACCCAGGACTCCTGGGAAAATCTCTCCTCTTTTCCATGGCCCTTCCTGAGGCCTGGATGATGAGCCTGGAGCTGGATGACTTTCTGTCCCTCAGTCCAAGTCACCCAGCCCTTCGGAAACCTCATGCAGGGGCTTGTCCCTTACCACTGGACTGGTGCCCCCCCTGCCAACTGTTCTAGACTTCACCAATTTGTATCTTTGCCCCTCCTTTCTTCTTCTACCCCAGCTGTCTTAAAGTCCACACCCTGTCCTTTCCAATGGGAGCCTAGCCTTTCTTCAGCCTGACTTCCCCTCCCCACCCCCCCACCACTCCTGTTTCCCCAACAGGACCCTGGCACCAGTCTGGGTACATCATGGACCAGAGGAAAGATGAGAGAATTGGGAGTCAAAGTCTTGCCCCAAAAGTCTCACTCTGCCACTTTCTACCCATGAGACCTCAGTTTCCCCCTCTGTAAAATGAACAGATTGGATGTAATCTCCAAAGACCCTTTCAGCTCTAGTTGTCCGAGTGCTGCTACTTGATTGACCCCCATGCAATCATGGAACATAACGCACTGTGGGCTCTTCTGGCCTCCCTCAGGAGTGGGATTCATGGCCAAGATGGGAAAAGCAGCCCCTGAACTGCTTGAGGAGGGCAGTATCTGTGCTGCCCCTCTCAGAGGGCTGTTGGGTGTCTCCCATGAGATTGTTTAGGACAGTTTGGGGAGGGGAGCCCAGGCCTTCCTTCCTTCCTTCCTTCCTTCCTTCCTTCCTTCCTTCCTATAGAAGCTTCCTCCCCACATCGGATGTGGAGTCTCAGCTTCTGGAGTCTTTGAAGCCTGCCCAGGGGCCCTACGAGGTGCGGCTTGCCCAGGGTCACCCTGAACTGCATTCATTTGCCAAATACCAAATCAAAGCCCTTCATTTGGCCCCACGTCCAAACCAGACCCAAGTCCCCAAAGAGCGCCCAGCAGAGCATGGAACTGTCTTCTGAGAGTGAACCAAAGCCTCTGCTTAGGGGGAGGGAACAAGCATTTACTAAGCCCCTACTACAAGTACCTCATCATCGGGCCCAGGCATGGCCTTCTTGGTGTCACAGGCCCCCAGAGAACCCAGAAGGTCCTCCACGTCCATCCCTCAAAGTGAGGCCCAGATTCTCATTTAGGCCACACTCCTGGCACACCCTTGGGCCCTTCTGTCTGTTTCCAGCACCTTGTCTGCAAAATGGGGCCCAGAATTCTTCCCCTCCTGAGCTAAAAGCTCTCCGTGTGAACTAGCATCACTGTTGGCAGGGTCAGAAGAGAGACTACTTGTGAAAAGCCATAAATCAACAGGAAGTTTTCATAATAATAATTATTCATGTAGAAGATGGGGCGGGTGCAGCTCCTCCCCCAGCTCCCGGGGCAAGAAGGGGCTAAGAAAAGGGTCGCTTTCAGGTTCATTCGTGAGGGGGCAACATGCTCGTGTCCAGAGGAAGTGCCAAGGGGTGAGGTGGCCTCAGGAGCTTCCTGGCCCAGCCAGAGGGAGCTTCACTCCAATCCCAGGTCCTGGAGGCTCTCAGGAGCCACCTTTTAGGGTCATGAGAATCTTTATTTTTAGTATGTAGAATAAAGTTCATCGCTGGCAATGATGAAAATCAACCCTGGTGTCGGAGGCCAAGTCCACCCAGCCTGCTCAGCCCCTTCTGGCTTCTCCTTGGAAGGGAATGAAAGGGACAGGATTTCTGGCAGGATCTCCATGCTGGATAAGGGGGCAGGCCCAGGGCTAGGGCGGGAGAGGTGACCTCAGCCTTCAGGTCACCACACAGCCTTTCCAAGCCACCCTTCGCCTTCGACGGCGCTTTCGGAGGGCAGCCACTGCTGCCTCCTGGAAGATAAATGGGACATTGTCCTGGAGCCAGGCAGAGCACTCGATATAAGTGACCGCTCGAACTGATCTTGCCATCATCTGGCCCTGGAGGAAAAGAGTGAAAAGCAACACTGGCATCAAGTGGTCAGGCCCATCCATGGTGCTCCCTCCCCAGGATCCTTCAAAATCTAGCAAGAGCTGGGGAAGTCCCTGGCCACTGGGCCAGAGGCACTGGGGTCCAATTCTGGGCAGATCTAGGCATATCTAACTGCCCAAAAGTCCTTGATAAGACCCATCACCTCCTGGGTCCTCAGTTTCCTGATTTGTAAAAGTGAGAGCTGGAATAGGTGCTTGCTAAGGTCCATTCTGTCTCCAAGTCCTATCATCTTTTTCTCTCAAGCTTCCTTCAAAGATTAAAAATTTTCCATGACCATAATAAAAGGGAGAGATGGTATTTGATAGACCTCACCTAGTAAAGCTTTCTGAGTCAGAGCTGGAGGAAGCCATGTAACAAACAGTACGGGCTCTGTCCATATGGGGCCATGTTAGCCATCCTCAGTCTATCCCTTGCTGCTGCAGAGCTTTTCATCTTTCCCTGAGGGACTATTGAATTTCTGGAGTAGCAGTTCCCATTCCCTTATTCTCTCCAGAAAAAAGAATTCTCTCCTTCTTGTCTCAGACTTCCCTGCCCACGTTGAACCTGGCCATTTCGATACCTCAAACTCTTCATCTCCACTTGTTGGTACCTATTTTGCTTAAGTCTCAGAAGAAGAGGTAGCCCTTTTAACCAGGACCAACCTGTCTGTGTGTGTGTCCTTGAACCCATTCCTGCCTGCCTCCTTCAGAAGCTTGGCCTGTCCATCATTGCATTTCTCTCATCTTCATTGTCTCCCTGTCTACTTACTCTTTCTCCACTGCCCAGAAACATGCTCAGGTGCCTCTCCTACTCCACCCTTCATCCCCTCAAGGTGTTGACCTAAATCTCTTTTCCATTTTACTGCCAAATTCCTGGAAAGTGTCATCTACATTCAGGGCCTCTATGGCTTCACTGCTCAGACTCTACTCCAACTGCTTTCTCTAATTGTTCAATTGATAGTAGGTGAGAAAGGGCTTGCTTGGGAGTCAAGAGACCCCAGCTTTGTCACCAACTAGCTAAAATGATCATAGTTGGTCTCTGGGTGCTAACCTGGGTTGGTTTTTCTTGGTGTCTCCCTTCTCAAATTATCTTGCATTTACTTGCCTGGGCACACATGATTTGTGTGTTTCCTTCCTCCCCCTTAGCTTTCCTAATCTAATTTCTGAAGACAAAGACAGTTCCATTTTTTACCCCATGCTTAGCACAGGTCTTGGCACATAATAGCTAATTAATGAACATTTGTTGAATTGTTCAATTGAATAGTAGGTGGGGAAGGGCTTGCTTGGGAGTCAAGAGACTCCAGCTTTGTCACCAACTAGCTAGCTGGATTCAATGATCTGAGAGGAGGAGGGATGGAGTATAAGGGTGGGGGGAGGCAGCTGGGGGAGGCGGGAGAGAAGACACAGAGCACATTCATGGGAGTAATGTGAAATCCAGCTAGAGAGGAGAGGGAGCCAGGATCCCGGCCTCTGCTAACGCTTGGTTTTCTGCCTCTTTTCTGTCTATTTCTTTGTGTCGTGTAGTCAGGGAGACCCCTGCCTCCCCCCTCTAGACCTTGGCTGTCCCCCGTCCAGGCCTCTGCACAGAGCAGAGTTAATAATGTGGCTGGAATTGCTTATGATGCCCTCGCCGGTGGCATACATTTCCCCTGCCCAGGCCCCCCAGGCGGCCCTTTAGGAAGGGCTGTGGTAGAAGCTGGGGAGGGGAGGCTCCTGAGCCATTCCACACCGACAGGCCTCGGAGTGAGTGGCCTTCCAGACTCGGTCCAGGCCCAACAGTGGGGGAAGGGAGCGGAGCATAGGGTTGCTGATAGACACTGACACTGTAGAAAATTGTTCCGAGGAAGATTGTTCTGGACCTGCCCCCACTCACCCCTCCTTACAGCCTGGCCTCTGCCTCTATGTCTCCTCCATGCGGCTGCCCCACCCCAGAGACTTTGAGCACTTGGCCCATGGGAGAGTGCCCTCTCTTTCTCCTGAATGTTCCTGGCCCGAGGTCCTGAAGTCATGGAGTAGAAGGAGGCCTCAGGTCAGCAAGGCTCGCTTCATCCCCCTCTAAAACAGATTTCACAAATGGGCCTCCAGCATCCCCTTGAGGCCCTCTCTGATGATGGAGAACTCACTACCTCCCAAAAAGGCTGGGACAGGCCTAAGGCTAATACCTTCTGGTAGGTGATGGGTTCTTGGCGTTCCTGACGGAGTTTTTTCAGCAGCACTTTGTCCTTGCGCAGGTCAGTCTTACAGCCTACCAAGATGATGGGTACCCCTGGGCAAAAGTGTGCCACCTCCGGATACCACTGATAAGACAGAGAAGTGAGACCATAAGTCAGGCCTTGCTACCTCCAGGGGGAACTTGTCACCTCCCTAATGTCCTTGGAGAAAGCAGTCTCAATTTTCTCACCTATAAAATGGGACAATAATAGCACTACCCTCCCAGAGTTGTTGAAAGGATGCAAACTTTAAAGCCCTACAGAATAACCCGCCATGCTTGCTTTCAGGTCTCGTGACCTGGAGAAGACTCACAGTCCAGGAGTTGATTATCTGGGAGTCGTTTCTCCAGCAGGGGAGATGAGCTGCCCCGCGCTGTCCACACTTCCCCACACGGACCCTCTACCACCGACCTCGGGCGGCCCCATCATAATCGACAGCTTCTATATCGTTAGCAATGAGGCTTGGGGGGGTCCTTGGCACAGTTGTAGCTGGTTTGGAGATTCCAGAGCCAGGCTAGGCCATCCCCACTAACTAGAAGAGCTCTAGGGCCCCTGGCTGCCACCCGCAGTCTTGGGGTCAAGGCAGAATCCACCGTGGACCCTGTAGGCCTCAGGGCTCGTCTACTCCCCTGGCAGGGGGCCAATCCCTTAGGTAGAAGCATGGATCTTAGAGATGGGAGGGAAGAGCACAATGGCTCGTCTAGGGATGCCCAGGCATGAAGTCACAAAGCCAGATTGTGAACGCAGGCCCTCGTGCCCTGGTTCTGGAAAACTCTCCAAGGGGCTGGGGAAGTTGGGCCTTTGAGGAGGGGGCACGGACCTTAGAAAGGATGTTGTCGAAGCTGTTGGGACTCATGACATCATAGCACATGAGTACGACCTGGGCATCGGCATAGGACAGCGGGCGGAGGCGGTCATAGTCTTCCTGTCCTGCAAGTGATGAGTAAAAGAGCAGTTACTGCCTCGCCTGCCCCAAAGCCCAGGACACTGCCCTCAGGGGAGAACCTCGCTCCCAGGGAAGCGGCTCTGCCCAGCGGGGAGGAGGCCCAGGCCTACCAGGGGCTACCTACCAGGGGCTAGACCTGGCTCTCCCCTTCCTTTATTTTCTTTAAATTGCTGTTTACTGTGAAACAATTGAGCCCAAAGGCCTAGCTAGTTAGAAAGGCATTCTGAACTCTAGCCTGGCCCCCCTAGCACCTCGTAGTCACCCCCTCTGGGCCCCTTCTATTTTGTCTTTGTCAGCTTCTCTCTGTATCTGGAGAACCATTTTTGCTCTGAAAATGTTGCAGTCAGTGTGTCTGCTGTTTGAATTTCATTGGCGCAGGTATTGATTGAGCTGGTTACCCATCACCCCGTGTGCTTAGCAACAGGAGCGGGGCCAAAGGAGCCTCGATTCAGAGGCTGCCAGAGCTGGGAGGGCCTGTGGCGAGAATGTCAGGCGGGGGGACCCTTCGAATAGAACAGAGAAATGGAGCTTCTGAAGCTGGTTTGTGGCCTGGATCCCTCTGGCAGTCTGCAGAGGCCCAGGGACCCTTCTCAGAATCGGTTTTAAATGCAAAGAATCCAGCACAGAGAATTACAAAAGAAACCACGTATATGGAAAAACAGTGATCCAGATAAAAATGTCTGTGAAGTGCTTTGGAAACCATAATGCTCTCTGGGAGCTGACATTAGGAACTCCGGAACATAGAACGTTAGAGCCTCGGAGCTGGGAGGGAACTTAGGACGTGGAATGGCAGAGTTGGGGGGTGGGGGTGGGGGGGCTTAACATGGAATATTAGAGCTAGGGGTGGTGCTGGTGCTTAGAACAGAGTGTCAGGATGGGGAGGACCCTTAGAACACAGCATGGCAGAACTGAGAGGACCTTTAGAACATAGAATGGCAGAACTGGGAGGACCCTTAAAACAAAGAAGACGCTTAGAAAATGGAATGTCAAAAGAGTGGGGCCTTAGAACATGGAATACCAACTGGGGCTGGGTCTTAGAATAGAGAATGTCAGGACTAAGACTCTTGGAACATAGAATGTCAGAGCTGGGAGGGCCCTTAAAACAGAATGTCAGGAATGGGAAGAGCCTTTAATATATCATCTAATCCAGCTCAGTAGTGCAGTAGAATGCTAGGCCTAGAGTCAGGAAGACTCCTCTGGCCTCAGGCACTTGCTAACTTCGTGGCCCTGGGCACTTAAGTCAGGTAACCCTGTTTGCCTCAGTTTCCCCATCTGTTAAAGGATCAGAAGAAAGAAATGGCAAAGTGTGCCAGTATATTTGCCAAGAAAACTCAAATGGGATCAGGAAGAGGCCGTCCACCTCCTATTCTCAGGAGCTCCCAATCTCCTATGAAACACTCCAGGAACCATGAAAGAGAGGGAGAAATCCAAGGCTTGGAAACTGAAAAGGAAAGGCATTTGCTAGGTGCCCCCGCTTCCTCAGTTGTACTCTAAGGGCCTTGAACGCTTTCAGATCCGTTTCTTTGTTCCCAGGAAGAGGGGTAGCGGTGGTGAAAGGGGGGCCTCCCAGAAGAGGTGAGTTTTAAGTCATGCCCTGAAGGATGGGGGCATTTGGATTGCCCACCCTGAGACAGTGTCCTCTGTGGCTCACTGTGCCGGGCCGACCTGTTCCACTGGATGAAGACGCCTGGGTAAGGGCTGGCTGCTAAGAGGACGATAATAATTCAGGCTAGCCAGGTCTGCAGAGCCACCCAAGCTAGTGAACGGGGCGGGGAGAGACTTGGTTCTGAGGGGCTGCCCCCAAAGCCTGAGCTGCAGAAGGGCACGAGGCAGGCACCTCTCAAAGCGAGATCAAACTGTTGTATGGGGGACAAGGAGAAAGGCAAAGGGACTGATCCCCCAGGGGCAGGGCAGTGACCTTTGGCCTCCAGAGCTGCTCCCAGCCTGGCTTGTCCATCGCCCTCCTTTGTTCTTAGCCCAATCTACTTTGTCTCTGACTTATCAGCCACCATTGCCCTTTAGGACTGGGAGGGCAGGGCCCGCAGAGTCCACACAGGCTGGAAGGAAGGGAGCTGGGGGTGATGCCTGGGGGATGTGCTTTCTCAGAGTGGGGCACAGTTGGTACAGGTTCAGATCGCCCTCTCCCCAGCTTTACCCTGGGCCCTTGGGGTCCTGGCCCCTTCAAAGGCAGAGGGAGGGAAGGCAGCTGAATTTGGGGGTTTGGGGGGCTGAAGGTTCTAACCCTCAGAATTTTCTTCATGCTAGACAGGCAGCTCAGCTCAGGCGGCCACGTGCCACCCAGCCCCTGCCTCCCACTTCCCATATACGCCACCCTCTACCCCCCAAGCCCCCAGCAAGCTCACCTGCTGTGTCCCAGAGGTAGAGATTCACGGGTTTGCCATCCAGTTGCAAGGTAATGGAGTACCGCTCAAAGACAGTGGGTACATAGGCCTGAGTGGAAGAAGAGAAAAGGCATTTCATGCAGAGGGAGATGGGAGGCCCCCAAGGGCCAGTTACTAAACAGTAAGAGCCTAGGATGGGCCAGGCACTGTACCAAGCATTGGCTATACAGAGGAAGGCAAAAGACAGCCCCTGTCCTCCTCGGCCTGATGGCGCAAACAAGGGGCAAAGAGGCTATCACAGAACACGATCCACTGAAAAAGGGGAGACGCTAGCATGAAGGGGGATCAGGAAAGGCTTCCCCGAGAAGGCAGGGAGTTTAGCTGGGACTGAAAGGAAGTCAGGAGGGAGAGAAGAGCAGGGAGAACCTTCTAGGCAGGGGAGGCTGCCAGAAAAATGGCCAGGACTGAGAAAGGGGTGAACAGCCTTAGGAACAGCCCGAGAGGCCAGTGGCTCAGGAGTACATAGAGCGGCGCAGCCAGGTGACTCAGTGGATTGAGAGCCAGTCCTTAGAGACGGGAGGTCCTGGGTTCAAATACGACCTCAGATACTTCCCAGCTGTGTGACCCTGGGCAAGTCACTTAATCCCCATTGCCTATCCCTTTGCTCTTCTACCTAGGAACCCATAGACAGAATTGATTTTAAGACAGAAGATAAGGGCTTAAAATAGTACAAGAGGAAGATGGAGGTCTAAGAGGACTGCAAAGGGAAGAGGGGCTACTTCAAGAAGGGCCTTGAACACCAACCAGAATCTTATGCTGCATCCTGGGAGCCCCTGGAGCTGTCTGAACAGGGGAAGACGTAGTCAGACCTGGGCCTTAGGAAGATGGCCTGGAGTAGGAGGGCTGAGGAGGCCCTGCCCCAGGCTGGGGGAAGCACCAGGAGAAATATTGGGAAGGGAAAGAGCTCAGCTTCCCTGGCTCTCCCCGATGAGCACCGGCCAGCAGGGCAGTGGAAGGAGAGGGCCAGGCGGCCGGGAGCCTCAGAGGCAAATCAGTGGGCACTGGGAGAGCCCCCCACCCCCACCAAAAAACTAGAGGTGGGGGGGGATTTCTACGTTGTCGGGGCAGGTGGTTCAGCTAGAGGGAGGGGGTCCTGGCCGTGGCCCCAGCACCGCAGGGAGACACTTCTGGTCCGGGGGAGGAGGGGGGGAAGGATGCCTCCCAATGCACTCTCTGCCCACCTCCTCAGGGCTGAGGGCAGAAAGTGAAACCTTGAAAGATGAGGGCAGGGCCAGGTGGAGAAGGGCAGGACCCCACCCGGTTATGGCTGGGCCCAGGGAGTGACTCAGAAGGGCAGCCGGCCTCTGAGTCAGCAGGGTTTGGGCTTTAGCTCAGGATTGGAGTGAGCCTGGGAGGGAGGAGAATGGATTCAGGACAGGGTACAGCAAAGACAAGCAAGCAAGTCTTGGGGGGTCCAAGGGTCAGGAGTGGACAGAAGAGGCTCCTTCCTTGTGCCCTCCCCTCCCCCAGGCCATCCCAGCAAGCTTTTAGTAGACATGTGTGAGGAGATGCTGTCCGGGTATGATCAGGGTGCCCTGGGCCACCAGTGACACCGTTTTAAGTGCCTCCTATGTGCCAGGCACCGGGCTGAGAACTGAGAATAGAGGCAAAAATGAAGGACGTCCTCGGGAGTTTGAGCCCTTTCTTGCCTTGATTCCTCAAAGACTCATCCTCTGGGTCTGCCCACAGCCTCACGGGTAGGGACCATTCAGGGCCTCCAGCCAAGGAGAGCACACAGGAGGCACGTATGCCCATTGGTTTCTGCCCTGCCCACCCTTGCCCAGGACCCCAAGGCCATAAGGCTGGAGTCTTTTTGCCTGGCAGTGTGACACTGGACAAGTTCTTTTTTATGTTGTTTTGTTTTTTAAACCCAGACCTTCCATTTTAGAATCAATACTGTGTATTGGCTCCAAGGCAGAAGAGTGGTAAGGGTAGGCCATGGGGGTCAAGTGACTTGCCCAGGGTCACACAGCTGGGAAGTGTCTGAGGCCAGATTTGAACCCAGGACCTCCTTTGTCTCTAGGCCTGGCTCTCCATCCACTGAGCCACCCAGCCGCCCCCTGGACAAGTTCTTTAAGCTGCCAGGGCCTCCTTTTCTTTATCTCTAAAGTGAGAACAGTAATCCCTGCCCTGCCTGCCTCTCAAGGCTGCCAACCTCGAAACTTGGGTTGGGATGAAGCCAGAGAAATCTGCCCTGTGGCTCCCCTGTGCTGCCCCAAGCCTGGCTCGCCAAGCTTTTCCAGCTGGAGATGGTGTGCTTCCCAGAGGGGAAGGGACGGGAGCCCAGCTGCCATTCACACCGAGGCCGGCACCCCCATCAGCAGAGAGCCTCTTGAGTCAGAGCTGGGAGGGCCCTCGAGGGCTGCCCTCTGCCCCCTGGGCCCAGCCTGGCTGCCAGACAAAACATGACTCCTGTAAGGTGCTCAGATGGGGAACTTGGATAAGACTATCCCTGGGAGGTCTGGGCCACTGAGAGGTGGCTGGGAGGGCTCAGGGCCAGCCCCGACCCGGGATGCCCCGTCTCTGCTTCCGGGACCTGAAGCGCCCCTTTTCCATGAGGCCTTCAGTACCTCCCTGAGAGTGCAGAAAGTGATAAGCAGCGAATCTGATCTTCTGGAGCCTCCCAAGCGCCCAGGCAGGGTTGGGGAGGGTCTCATTGGATTAGAATTCCCTGTCTGGGGTACAGGAGAGAGGCCCTGGGGGGCAGGGGGGTCCCTGCAGGGGCTGTTCAGCGTGGATGGAGGCCAGTGTGGGAGCCTGCAGGACAGTCAGGACTGCCTGCATGGAAATAAGCCCAGCCCAGCCCCAGCCTCAAAGTCCCCTCAAAGGGAGGGTGTAGATGATCTGAGGAGCCGGCGGTCCCAGGGGCACCACTCTTAAGCCAGACTTCTCCAGGCGGGGAGAGAGAGGAAGGGACTGCATTGCACAACTAGGGGATAGTCTAGATAAAGGCCTGGAGGCCAGAGACCCCCAGAATGTCAGGCTCATGGACCCATCAGGGCAGTTGTACATTGGAAGGCAGTGGGGGGCCACAGAGAAGCCCCCGGATTTGGGGTCAGAGACCCACTTGATCTTTCTGTGGGCCTCATCTGTAAAATGGGGCCATGGAGTAGAAAGCCCTTAGACTACTAGAGGGCAGACCCTTCTGGCTCTAAGTCTAGGGTTCCGTAAATGCACTGAAGAGGTGGGGGCTGCCGCTGGGGAGTCCTGCACAGCGTATCCTGGCAGAAAATCATTGTGTTGGTTTTGCGGAAAAGTTGCTTTGGGGGATTTTTTACTTTTTAATATCACGAGAGAAGCCTCCATGGGTCGGGGGGAGGCGGGGGCACATCAGGAGCCAAAAAGGCAGCAAACGGGTTGGAAAATCTATATGAAACAAGGCCGGAGCCAAGTGGGCCAAGAGGGCTCCCCCCAGCTCCCCCCCCCCCCCATGCCTGAGAGCATTGGTGTGGGAAAGAGAGCAAACTCCTCCACTCAGGTCTCACCTTCCTCAGAAACTGGGGCAGCTAGGTGGCCAAGCCTATGGGCCCCAGGTCCTGGGTTCAAATGTGCCCTCAGACCCGGCTGGCCATGTGACCCTGGGCAAGTCACTTAATCCCCAAGGCCTAGCCATAACCACTCTTCTGGAATTTAAGCAGAAGGAAGTGAGGGAGTATCCTGAGCCAGGACAGCCCTAAACCAATGGAATCAGCCCATCTCGACCCAGAGGTGAACCCTGCAACAGAACCCTGGATGGGATCCCCTCCCCCTCCAGAGAGGTCCAGACCTTTGGGAGCCTGGGGAGGGGGACAAAGACTAGAGATAAGATTTCCTCGGGGCCAGGGAAGGGCTGGGCCTCCCCCTCCCACCTCCCACCCAGGAAGCTCCCTGAGGGCAAGGATTACATGGAAAAGAGTTTGTAACCCATAAAAGCAGATCCTCCAAGGAGGCTCAACCAGAGGCAGTCAGAGCCCTGGGTTCAAATCCCCTGAGGTGCACCTTCCTAGCTAAGTCACTCCCGGCTCTCAGCCTCAGTTTCCTTCTCTGTAATAATCTCACCCCCCCCCCCCAGAGGGTCTCTTTCAGGGACTGCTGTGCGGGAGAGCACGGGGTGGGCAGACTCGGCTGCGGGAGGCGGGGAGGAGGCTGGTGACAGGCTGCCTCCCTTGGCTCGGGGCCTATCTCTGAAGGACGCGCTCCCCGGGCTCTCAAGGTGGGCCTGGGCCGGGCGGGCCGGGCCTCGAGGTGCCAAACCCTGAGCATGCCCAGGCAGGATTCCCGGCCCACTCCCTCAGCCTGGAGAAGCCTGGGAAGGGCCCCCGGGCCCCCTCGGGGATCCCTCCGGAGGGCCGGGGGAGTGGGGGGAGCGCATGTGCCTGTGCACGCGCAGGTGTACGGATCGGGACCCACCTCCGGAAACTCTCCCTTGGCGAAAACCATCAGTAGAGACGTCTTGCCGCAGCCCCCATCACCCACCAGGACCACCTTGATGGTGGGGACGGCCGGGTCCGAAGGCTGGGGCTCACCGTCGCTTTGCATGCCGCCGGCCCGGGCCGGTCCCGAGCCCGAGCCCGTCCTTCACGAGGTCCGGCCCGGCTCAGCAGGCATCTCCCTGGGAAAGCGTGCGCGAGCGCGGCCGGGCTGCCTCCCCTCGGCTCGGCGGCTCAGGCAGTGGGCGCTGCTGGGTGCTCCGCAGGGGAGGTGGGAGTCCCTGAACTCCAGCCCGAGCCCTGGCCCGGCCCCTCTGGTGACAGGACCGGAAGGCGGCTGGTATGTGAGCTGAGGAATGTGGAAGGGGCGGCACCCCTGGGGAAGCCGGGAAGCTGGGCTGGGTGGACACCTGGAGGAGCCACCCAGGGTGGAGGTGTGCCCTGCCGCTTCTCATCCCGCCCTCCACCACTCATTTTAGGGAGGGCGGAGGGTCCCTCTGCCCCACCCCCAGCCGGCCCGGGACGGCTGATCCTTTCAGATCCCAGCCCCCAGCCTAGGCATGCAGGGTCAGCCCCCGGGATGGGAAGGGTCTGCCCTCCCTCCAGGCACCTGCCCAGGGGACCCTTCGCCGAACTGCACAAGCTTTGAGAAGCAGGTTGTCTCCGCGCTGCCCTTTGTTTTTACTCACACAGACAGACTCCCACACACACCCTAGCGGGCAGGCACGCACCGGGGACCCGCCCTCCCCCGTATCCAGGAGCCAGTTCAGCGGAAACACGAGATAAGGGGACCTCAGCCAACCGTCTACACCTGCCCTGGAAGGCCGGAGCTCTTTGGCCAGGAGGAGGGGGGAGGGGGAGGGGGAGAGGAAGTAAAGGGAACTAGACTGACCCAAGGCCTCATGGCTAGGGGGGGATTCCTCCTATCCCAGGGTTTCTGGGAAGCCAGAGACATTTAGTGACTTGCTTAAGGTCACACTTCAATCCAGGGCTCCCGGGATCTGAGGCCAGCTCTCTCTCCGCCGCTCCGCCCCGCCTTTTTCTTATTTGCTGATTTTATCATTTCTCTGGCTGTTTGCTTTTTCCATCCCCGACACTTCTATCTCCTTCCTCCTCCCCATTCATCCCTTTAAAGAAAGATTTTTAAGTAGGTACAAAGCAGTTCAGCAAAACCACCCAAGATGCCAGCCATATCTGATGGTGGGAGGCGGGTTTTCTCATCTCCCAGCCTGGGTGGAGTAGGTGTGTTCTCAGGACACACACAGTCCTTCTGTCCTCCTCCCCTCTCGCTCTCTTTTCCTATTTTTCTCTCCCTCCCTCTCTTCCTTCCTCTCTCTCTCCCTTTCTCTTTCCCTCTCCCTCCCTCTCTCCCTTTTTCTCCCTCTCCCTCTCTTTTTCTCTTTCTCCCTCTCTCTCTCCCTCCCTCTCTTTTTCTCTCCCTCCCTCTCTCTTCCTTTCTCC
>NC_058135.1:291011320-291081842 GCF_016433145.1 Gracilinanus agilis | reverse complement strand
CTCTCCCTTTCTCTCTCTCTTTCCCTCCTTCCTTCTCTCTCTACCTCTCTTCTCTGTCTCTTTCTCCCTCTCCCTCTTTCTCTCTCTTTCCCTCCCTCCCTCTCCCTCCTTCCTTCTCTATCTCTCCTCTGTCTGTCTCTTTCTCCCCCTCTCTCCCTCCCTCTTCCCTCCACTCCCCCCCCCTCATTGTTTTTCATTTCTGTGGGCAGCTTTGTATGTATCATTTCCCCAATTCCATTCCCTTCAGCCTGCATCAGTTAAGAGGATTCTTCCCAAGCTTCTCAGAATTCTCCCTGCAGGTGGGCTCTTACAATTCAGTGACACTCCATTCTCCATGGCCCCCAGCCTGGAGAAATCTTCTTTTGCCCCCTCAAGATGTGGTGTCCTGAATGGTCTATGTCTGAGGAGCCCTACTTTTGGGCTTTTGGCTCTGACCTCCTTTGTATAGACAAGTCTGTCCTGGGATCTCTGGGTGGAAGGGTGTAGACCTTTGATTCTCTCCCTTTACATAATTCCAAATTGCTTTCCAGACTGGTTGGCCCAACTCATAATTCTGCCACCACCGAAGCATTGGTACACCCTCTGTCCCCCAGTCCCCCAGAGTAGTCTCTGTCATTATCTGTCATCGTGCCTTTTGGAAGGACCTCCTGGAGGCAAAGCTTTGGCCAAAGCCCAGTTGTTGTAGCCTAGTTTATCTGATGCAACCAGCGCAGTGGGCCAGGCAGGCCCTTTGGTGGGAAGAGCCCAGGGTTTGGAGTCAGGACATGAAGGCCTGGATCTCAGCTCCGGTACAGATTCATTGCATGGCCCCAGGCCAATCAGAGCCTAGCCTCCCTGGGCCTCAGTTTCCTATTTTGTAAAATGGAGCCAGTAATCTGTATAATACCAGTGATCTTACAGAGTTGTTATGGGAGAAAACACTTAATAAAACCTAGAAGTTTTATTCCTTACTTACTCCAGGGGCAGCCCCAGGAGCCCAGGAGGTGAGCCATCGCTGTTTTGGTGCTCTGTGGGCCCTTCACCTGGGCAGACTTGAGTTCATGAGACGTCTCTAAGATTGAGACTGACCTCATCCTTATCCAGTCATGGCTGAATGAGAGCAAGGCCCTTCTGTGGCCTTGGAACCCACTATGGAAAAACTGCCCAGCTCAGCTCTGCTCAGCAGGCCCTTCACAGGGTAGAAGCCTGCCCTTCCCAGCTTGTTCTTGGAGGGTCCTGAAGCAGAAAAACTGTCTGGATCATTCTCCGGGATGAGCCTTGGTTAGAAGTTAGAAAATCCCAGTCCTGACTCTTGCAACTAATTAGCTGTTACCTTATACAAGTCCTTTCCCTTGCCTGGCCTATAGCCTAAAATAAAGCCCTGGAAGGAACTTCAAAAGCTAGTGAGTTCAGTGCTCCTAGTTTACAGGGAAGAAAACAGAGACCTGGGCAGGGCACATGACTCGCCCAAGGTCACACAGTGCATGTCGGGGAGATTTTTAAACCCAGGTCCTCCCTCTACTTGTAGTGCCAGGGTCCCTGGAATGCCCCGAAGGTCATAGGGCAGATAATATGAGATAAGGATAGGGCCTGGGCCTGGGATGGCACTGCTACGGGGGACAGCCTGGCAAGAGAAGCAGTAAAAGATAAAATCCGCTTGTGGCTAACTTGGAGAGCCAGAGATGGGCTCCAGTCCTGGCGCTTCGGGGCTTGGCATCAGAGCCTCGAATCAGCTCTGCGACCCACTGTCTCACTGCTGGGCATTTGCCACGAGGTCCCTGCACCCGCCCACCCGCCTTGTGACCCGCTCTGGTAGGAGGGGGAGCAAAGCCTGGAACTGTTCTCCCTGGCGAATGACGGAAAAAGGAGGGCCCAGGAAGAGAGAAGTGAAAGAAGTTGGGGGGACTTCGCCCACGTCCCGGAGGGCCGTGTCCACGCTCTCTTGGTGGCTTGGGAGGTCCATCTGGAGAACAGAGCCAGGCCCTTGGGCTGGTTGACTTTGAGATCTCTCCCAGCTCTGGATCTTGCCGACCCCCTCACAGGGGTAGCGTGGGCTGGAGCTGGGATTTCATGGTTGTGACCGGCCTCCCAGCATGGAAACTCCTTCCACCAGGCCAGATTGTCAACTCATCCCAAAGAGCCCAGAGATGGGAAGTCTTGTTGGAGGAACAGCCAGGAGGATGTGCATTTGTTCTAGGACGGAAGGTGAAGGTTAATAAAAGGACTACGATGGGCTGGTAAAAAGAAAAGTGGGGCAGGAAGAGGTCAAGTCTTAAGGGGCCCTGAAGGCCGGATGGTCCTGGAGGTGATAGGGAGCCACGGGAGTTTATGGAGTGGAGGCAGATCCAAGACCACTTTTGTCTCCTGCTCCAGGTTGTCAGAACTCGAATGTCCTGCCAAATGGGTCACTTCCGGCCGAGAAGCCGGCTGTAGGGCAGGGCCAGGCCAGGCCAGGGCCGTCCACTTTCTGAGCGTCATAGCACAGGTGTGCCCAGCCCGGCTCTGACACCAACCCAGCCCAAAGAGAAAGTGATGACTCACCTAGCCAGGGCCAAGCCGGGCACCCGGGAAACCTCTCCCAGATTGGCCAGGCGCTCCCTGGGCTGCCCTTGAGCTTGTTTTCAGCAGGCGGCCCACCTTCTGGGGACCCACCCCAGAGTCAAGGCCGGCGCAAGGACAGTACCTGCTCGTGGCAGGTGACGGCACCGCCCGCCCGGCCCCCTGCCAGGGCTTCTGCTGGGCTGGCAGCCATTAGAGGGGGGTTAGCCCTCCCCAGAGGCCCCGCGTGGGGGCCCTCCCGACAGGGGCCGGGCTCTGGAGGAGGCCAAGGACCCCGTGAGGGGAGCCGGAGAGCGTTCAGGCCCAGCAGACCGCTGGGCAGTCATGGAGAGGAGGCAAGGCTGTGGGGGTGTCGGGGCGTTTGTCAGTAATGGCCGTCTCCAGCCCCGGAACTCACGGCCGCCTGGACCCCCTGGCCGTCCGGCCGACCCGGAGGCCCTGCCTGGAATCCTGCTTAAAAACACAGAGTGTAAACGGGGTGGGGGACGGCCAAGGGGACGGACGTGTCCAGCTACAGTTCTTTATCGAAGCCGCAGAATCAAGCTCCGAGCGCTAAGGCTGTCTGTGCCTCGGCCGGCGTCCCCCACAGGCCCCGGGCGTCCTCCCGCTAGCCAGTCCTTCATTCACTGGTCCAGAGGCCTGCCACCGGCCGGGCCTCCCGGGGCACAAGGAGGCTGCGCTGGGCCCCCCTGCTGCCGCCCCCGAGCGGCTGTGCGCAGGCGGGCCTCCTGGCTCCCCAGAGACATCACTGAGAGGCTTGGCAGGGATGACGTGGTTCTGTGCAGATCTCCTAGAAACATCTCGGGCTCCCGGTGATGGGTTGGGTGTTGCTAGGCAAAGGATTTGTCAGGCCTCCCTGCGGAGAGCCTCGGTGACCCACGCATTGGCAGCCGCTCTGCGGCATTCGGGAGCCCCTCGGGGGCAGCAGCCCAGCCCTGCCTTGGCTTTCCTGGTGTGGGGGGCCCCTCCTCTCTGGGCACCCTCCCCAGCTGGCTCACCCTCTCCAAGGGCCGACTTGGGTCGTATTTAGGCTTCTGCCTGTCTGTGTCTGCCCGGCGCCGGGCATGGTGCCAAGGATACAAAGGCCAACAAGGCGCGGAGTACGCAGCTAAGTGGCAGGGGATAGGATGCTGGCCTGGACTCAGGAAGATCTGAGTTCAAATCCAGCCTCTGACATGTAGTGACTGTGTGACCCTGGGCAAGTCACTTAACTTCTTGCTTGCCTCCATCTCCTCTGCTGTAACATGGGCACAATAATAGTACCTGCTTCTTAGGGGTGTTGTGAAGCTCAGCCGACACAAGGTTTGAAAAGCACTTGGCACAGTGCCTGGCACCTAATACATGTTGGCCCTTCTTGTTATCGAGCCAAGACGGCCTCAGGATGATGTCAAGAACGCCGAGCCGCCTCCAGGGGCCTCTGAGACTCTAGAGAGGCTGGAGGAGCTCCAGAGCAACACAGAGACCCCAGGAAGCTGGCCAGGTCTGCCCCCTGGAAATGGCCTCGTCACACAGGCAACAGAGGCCGAGTTCCTTCGGAGACGCAGAGGAATTGGCAGCCTCCCCAAACGCCCAGAGTCCTGCTGTGAAGCACGAGTGGCACCCACTGTCTCTGGGAGCCTGGAGCTGCCCTCTCCCCCCCCCCAGGCCCACCCCGGGGTGTGCCCTGCACCCCGTGCCACCTCCTCCCCAGAGGAGCACCACACAGCCTGGCCTCTGAGGGCACTCGCGGGGAAGCCAACATTTGGCCGAGCCGCTCCCACGTGCCTCCCAAACCTCTTTATCCTGGCAGACCCCATCAGCCCTAATGGGGTGGGGAAGAGCTCCTCCCAGAACCTCCTTCAGGGAACAACCTGGGCCACCGTGTCTTCATCGTTCCCCAGGTTGCCCCTCGGGACTTCTCCATCCTACCCGCTCCTAAAGGGCACAAAAGGGCTTTCTTTCTGCCTGCATTGGCATCACTCGCCCCTTGTGTGCCTTTCTTTGATAGATGTTCTGCCCATTGACTAATGTTCCATCTTGGAAATAATACTGTATGTTGGTTCCAAGGCAGACGAGCAGTAAGAACTAAGCAATAGGGGTCAAGTGACTTGTCTAGGGTCACACATAGCTAAACAGTGTCTGAGGCCAGATTTGAACCCAGGGTCCCCCTGGTCTCTAGGTTTGCACCTGGCTGCCTCCTCATTGATAACTGACTGACCCAAGCCTGCTTGGTTCTTGAGAAAGACTGACAACAGTCCCCACCTTGGGGACCTCCATGAATCACTTTCTGAGTCACTGGAACACTGTTCCCATTCGATCATCTACAGCCCCCTTCATTATCCATCTCCATCTTCTAGTGGAGCCCTGCTTCCTCCCTTTGGTACCTCATCCTGGGCAGCTCCTTCCAGGCTGGCAGCTCCATCTTTGCCGTCCCCTCAGTACCCAGGGCCAGGATGGGGCCTGCTTCTGGCTCCCTGGACACCTTTGCAGTCTGTTCTCTGTCTGGCTCCTTTAGCTAATTGGGTCCTCACTGCTGCCATCTGCTGCCCTCCAGGTCCCTCCTTCTCCTTCCT
This sequence comes from Gracilinanus agilis, assembly GCF_016433145.1. NCBI lineage: Eukaryota > Metazoa > Chordata > Mammalia > Didelphimorphia > Didelphidae > Gracilinanus > Gracilinanus agilis. The sequence goes on along the minus strand of NC_058135.1, from coordinate 291,076,752 downwards.
CAGTAGGTTCAGTAGCCGCCTACCAGGCTTCTCCTTCCCTCTAGCCCCTGCAAGCGTCCCCCCAGTCCTCTACTCGGGCCATCTCCAGAGGTGGGCACACCCGAGGCTCCAGCATGCTCGCTCCCTGCCCTTCAGAGCACTTTTCACACCCTCCTGGCCTTCCCCTTCTCTTGCTGCCTTTCTCCTTGTCTTCCAGGGCATTCATTAGCCCTCTTCAATCCCCCTTCACTGTCTTGGACCCAGAGATGGATAGTCACTAGAGTAAGACATTCTCCGGCCTCAAATCCCATGAGCCCTTAGCCTCTGGCCATTCACCTTTCTGATCTCAGCCCAGCTCCTGGCACCCCCAACATCCATCTTCTCCGCGCCTGGCTCCTGGGCAAACCCTGGGGAAATCCAGGCGAGCCAGAAATGGCCCCTGACCTCAAAGAGCTCACATGCTAACGGAAAGAAGTCATCAGGCTCACCCCCACCCCAAGGAGTTGTTCTAGAGCCTTGCCTGGGCTCTCACTATTGCACGGACATTCTGGTTTTCATCTCTAATGGACTTTCTGTCAAATCCTCACAGCAGGTGCTCCAAACTTGCCCCCAGACCCCTCAGCTGCCCACTAAAGCAGATGACCAGGCCTCTTTGCTTCCTCAGATTGTCCCCTCCGGCTCCTTTAGGTCCTCCCTTCCACTCTCCAAAGCCTCTCAAGATGGTCACCAAGCCTCTCTGGTTCTGTCTCAGAGGATAATAAAATAGTAACAGCTACCTCTATAGGGCACCCTAAGGTTCCCAGAGAATGGCTCTTCTTGTAACTCCCTTCCCCCTATCTCCTCCAGGCTTGTCCTCTATTTGACTGTTCTCTCTCCCTCTCCTCTCTCTCTCTCTCTCTCCCCCCTCCCTGTCTCTGTCTCTGTGTCTCTCTCTCCCTCTCCCCTTCTCCCTCTTTCTTTCTTTCTCTCTTCTCCCTCTCTCACCTCCCTGTCTCTGTGTGTCTCTCTGTGTGTCTCTGTCTGTCTGTCTGTCTCTCTGCCTCTCTCCCTCTCCCCTTCTCCCTCTTTCTTTCTTTCTCTCTCCCTCCCTCCCCTCCCCTCTCTGTCTCTGTCTCGGTGTCTCTCTCTCTGTCTGACTCTCTCTCTCTTTCTCTTTCTGTGCCTCTCCCTCTCTCTCCTCTCTCTCTGTCTCTCTTCTCTCCGTCTCTCTCTCTGTCCCTCTCATTTTTCATCTACAATATGCACAAGGAATATTTGAGGGACAAACCAGACTGCTTGGGCTTTCCATTCGTATCCATGTGATGTCTGATGAAAGAAAGTCAAGGCGGCAGTTAAGTGGCTCAATGGATTTATAGATATAAGGTCCTGGGTTCAAATTTGACCTCAGATACTTCCTAGCTGTATGACCGGGGACAAGGCATTTATCCTTCATTGCCTAGCCCTTACAAGGCAGCTCTTCTGCCTTGGGACCAATGCATAGTATAGCTTCTAAGATGGAAGGGAAGGGTTCGAGAGAGCAAGAGAGTCAAGAAGGCCTTTATGACATTAGGTGGGCCCCATGGGGCAGACGTGTGAGAGGACAAGGACAAAAGTTGTCCCAGATGTGGGAGGGAGGACACGTAGACAGTGAGATTGTCAGTCTTGCATTTCCATAGCCTTCCTGCCCACCAAGCTGGCTCAGCCTTCCCCGGCCTCGAAGGCCTTCTCTTCTTTCTTGCTTCTTCAGGCCGCCCTCCTAGATCTCTCCTTGAAAGGGGCTGCGAGTTCCAGGAGGCAGAGGTGTGCAGGGAGTCCTTCCAGGCAGTCATGGCGGTGGGAGATGGCCTGGAAACCAGACCACAGGAGACAGGAGGGAGGTGGCCTTTGCTTTCAGAGGCCCCCGGGAGCCTCCAGAGAGTCTGGAACACAGGGCCATGGCGAGACCTGAGCCTTAGGAAGAAGCTAAGCAGAAGTATGGGAAAGGGAAGAAGGAACTGGCTGTGGAGGAGACCTGTGGGGAGGCTCCTGCAGCAGCATGGTGAGAGGCGACGAGGGCCCGGCGCAGAGCAGCTGCAGGGTCAGCAGGGCGCCGGCTCGTGTTAGAGATGGGCATCGCCAGCTCCCTCACCGGTGTGACGGGCATTCTCTGCCCCGTCCTCACCGCCTCCACTTCCTCCCCAAGGTCTGGCTGTCCGTCTCTGGTGCCACTGCCGAGGGGCCCTCCCAGAACGTCTGTTTCTTACGTATTTTGTATTTCCGGCACTTAGCACAGTGCCTGACTGCAAAGCGGGGGGTGGGGGAAATTCTGGTGGAATTGGCTTAAAAGGCCTCCATAGCACAGGGGACGCATCAGCAGCTTTCTGGGGCCTCCTTATGGCCTTGGCACTCACTACAAGCTCTGCAGTTGAGTCGGTTTTCCGTGAGGCGTCTGATTCTTCATGACCCCTTTTGGGGTTTTCTTGGCAAAGGTATTGGGAGGTTGACCGTTTCCCTCTCCAGCTCATTTACAGCCAGGAAACGGAGGCAAACAGGGTGACGTGACTTGTCCAGAGTCACACAGCCAGATTTAAATTTGGGAAGATGAATGCGCTTCACCACCTAGCAGCCCATTCACGACTTCTTACTCGTAGAAAATCAAAATAAAGGGACTATATTCAGGACGTGACCTTCCTCTTACTTTGGTTTTCTAAGGCAGGGAAGAGACAATCCGTGATACCAAGGGGAACCTGCCCTACCCTGGTTTGGGTTTGGGTTTTTTTCAGGTCATTTTTTTTTTAACCCCTCACCTTCCATCTTGGAGTCAATACTGTGTATTGGCTCCAAGGCTGAAGAGTGGTCAGGGTGGGCCATGGGGGTCAAGGGACTTGCCCAGGGTCACACTGCTAGGAAGTGTCTGAGGCCAGATTTGAACCCAGGACCTCCCGTCTCTAGGCCTGACTCTCAATCCACTGAACTACCCAGCTGCCCCCAAGGTCATTTGTTTTGATGGCAGATATCTTACATTTTCTATTGCTAGGGGATTCCCCCCCCCATCTTTCAGTTTTGTTCTCCTATTTCTTGTTGCCATCTGAAATTCTTGATTTCTATTTGGTCTATTCTAATAATAATGGAATTAAGGAGTCTGTTACTTGGGTAAGGCTTACCACTTTCTTTGCTAAGCTATCTATTCTTCCATTTCTTTTCTCTATAGATTTAATTTCTTTCTTTTGAGCTCTTGCTTCATTTCTTCTGGGTATTGATGTAATCCTTATGGAAAATCCATTTTTTCTTTGAGTTTTTGCTGATAATTGTTGTAGAGTTATTCTCTCCTTTTATTTTTTTTTTTTAACCCTTAACTTCTGTGTATTGGCTCCTCAGTGGAGGAGTGGTAAGGGTGGGCCATGGGGGTCAAGTGACTTGCCCAGGGTCACACAGCTGGGAAGTGTCTGAGGCCGGATTTGAACCCAGGACCTCCCATCTCTAGGCCTGGCTCTGAATCCACTGAGCTACCCAGCTGCCCCCTATTCTCTCCTTTTATATTGGATTTTTGAGTTATTTCTAAATACGCAGTAATTCTTTAGAGTAGTCAATGCCTTCTTTGGTTAACTCGGTCTCTTCAGCTTTGGTGCTGGACTTGGGGCTGAGGAGCTTGGCCCGGGACTCACTGATTGAGGCGGGGGAGTCAGAACCCATATTCTTTGCTCCCCACGGCTACGTCCAGGTTCTCCTCCTCCTGCCATCATTCAGGAACCTTCTCTCCTTTGAGGTCCAGGTCATCCGCCTCTCCCAGCCAATTAAAATCCTGCCCGCTGCTGTCTACAAGCCCAGGACTCTCCCCTTCCGTGCTCTCTAAATTCAGGGCCCTCGTGATCAGACCCTTCATCTCCCACCGGCTGATCTTTCCTCGTCCCCCGGCTTGACCTGTCGGTTGGTGAACCAGTTCGTCCCTACCTGTCCTCGTCTCTCGTCCCCCTCGTCCCCTTAGCATTTTGCTGATGGCACCCAGCCAAGCTCAGCCTGGGATCACTCCCACCATCCACCGTTGGCTCCTCTACTGGGCTGCCCAACAAAACCGGAGAAGGCCGGCTCTTCTGCCTGGGGCCACCATAAATTCATGTTATGCAACCTCCCAGTAGGCCTTCCTCCCACCCAGAGGACTATTTCCTGTTGGTCTCCCTGGCTACATCCTTATCCAGGATGGGTCTGCTAACATGGTTGTCCCACCGAGCTCTGGCCTGGGTCCTCTTTTCTTCTCCCCTAGAAGGTTTCATCTGCTGATCTCATCAGCTCCCATGAATTTAATAACCATCTTTATTCGTTTTTATTTTTTTATATTCACCTTCCGTCTTAGAATCACTTCTGTGTATTGGCTCCTGGGTGGAAGAGTGGGAAGGGTGGGCCATGGGGGTCAAGTGACTTGCCCAGGGTCACCCAGCTGGGTAGTGTCTGAGGCCAGATTTGAACCCAGGACCTCCCATCTCTAGGCCTGGCTCTCCATCCACTGAGCCACCCACCTGCCCCCCTCTAGGCCTGGTTCTCCATCCACTGAGCCACCCAGCTGCCCCCCTACCTACCATCTTAAAATCATTGGGTTGATGCGACATGATTGGGGACGTAGACGGGAAAGGACCACCCCAATGTAACTATCAATAATATGTAAATAAGTCTTGACTGACCACACATGTTAAAACCAGTGGAAATGCGAGTCAGCAAGGGGGGAGGAGTTTGAGAGGGTGAAGAGTAAAGTAAAAACATGAATTCTGTAACCATGGAAAATGTTTCTAAAAATAAAAAATTAATAAAAATAAATAAAAATTTTAAAAAATCAACACGACGTATTAGTTCCAAGGTAAAAGAGCAGTAAGGGCTAGGCAATGGGAGTTAAGTGACTTGCCCAGCATTACACAGCCAGAAGTATAAGAGTGGGAAGGGTGGGCCATGGGGGTCAAGTGACTTGCCCAGGGTCACCCAGCTGGGTAGTGTCTGAGGCCAGATTTGAACCTAGGACCTCCCGTCTCTAGGTCTGACTCTCCATCCACTGAGCCACCCAGCTGCCCCCTCACTCGGAACGAGGCTGCTAGGGAATCTCTACTTAAAGATCTTCCATCTGGAGGGAGAAGTCAATGAGTTCGATTGTTTAGATGGCGATTCTTTCTCCTGCGCCCCCCCCCCCCACCTCCCTGGTGGTCGGGTGGGCGCTGGCAGCTGGGGGACCACGAAGAGCCTCCTGAGCAAGATGGGTTTTGACTTGAGCCTTGAAGGAAATCAGGGGTTCTAGGAGGCCAAGGGGGGGAGGGAGAGCGTTCTAAGGACAGCAGCGTGTGTGTAACAGTCAGGCTGAGTCATGGTGAAAACAAGTGATACGTATGAAAACCAACAAAGGAGTAACCTAGCTGATCCTGAAGGAAATGGGGAGCCCCTGGGACTGACCAAGCATTGCTAGGTGGGCCAGCGGGATCCGGGCTCGCTGTGCCCAAGGCAGGGCCAGTTCTTCAGGGCAATCAGACAGGCGCTGAATCTAAGGCAGTAGACGAGGGCCAGAGATGGGCACCTGTCTGCTCTCGGCGGGGTGAGGATGCCGAGACAGAGACAAAGAAGAGAGTCAGAGAAAGCGAGAGCTGGAAGGAAAGGGGGGAGCTCGTGGGCAAAATAACCCCACTTACTGCTCAGAATGGGGCTAGGAACAGGAAGCACCATCATCGGGCAGCTGACGTTTATGTGGCACTTTAAGGTTTGCAGACCTTGTCCCACTGGAGCTTATTAGGCTGGCACTGTGTTGTGATCCCCATTTTAGAGATGAGGAAACTGAGGCTGCAGAAAATAACATGGCTTGTAAAGGGTCACAAGATTAGTAAGTATGAGTCTTCTAGACTCCCTGTCCACTGCTCTCTGCTATATCTGGAGTGATAGACAAAAGGGAAATAGAAGGGCCTGAAAGGAAATGAATCCAAAGGCCGGAGGAGGCCTGGAGCCTCTGGAGGGAGGGCTTAGATGGAAGGGCCTCAGTCATCTAGGCATTTCACAGCTAAGCCTCACACACACACACAAAGTTGAAAGTCCAGGATTCAAACCCAGGTCCTCAGACTCCACATGTACTTCCCTTTTCCCCACCCAAGGTGGCCGCTTGGCCTCTGCCTCAGACTAGCAGGATGGCCCAAAGTAAGTTTCTCTTGGTGCCTTGGATTGATCCTCTCTAGAACAGGACCATTCACAGGCCTCCGTGCCTCCCCAAGGCAGAAGGGATCCCTTCCCCTCACTGGGACTAGAGATCCTATTCAGAAAGATGGTTCTTGAGATCACTTAGACCTTAGCAGGCCCTTATCACCTCCCATCTGGAAGTCTACACTGGAGGCTGGGGAGGGGTCTACCTGCCTCCAGGCTCTCCCCACCCATCTATCCTCCACTCAGCCACTAAAGGGATTTTCCTGAAGCCCAGGTCTGATCAGGTCACTTCCCCAGACTGTGGCCTCCAGGATCAAATACAAAATCCCTGGTTTGGCCTTCAAAGCCCTTCCTCATCTAGCCCCTTCCCATCTTTCCCATCTTCTAACACCTCAGTCTCCCAAGTAGTGTTTGACTCTAGTCAAACTCTAGAGCCAGCCTCCTGATTGTTTCCAGAACAAGAGCCTCCATCTCTCTACCCAGGGATTCTCTCCAGCTGTCCTCCATGCCTGGAATGCCCTCCTTCCTTCACTCTTTAAGTCCCAGGGAAAGCCTCACCTTCTACAGGAAGCCTCCCCCACCCCCTCCTCACTCCAGGGCTTTCCCTCTGTCCATTGTTGCCAGTTTATCCTGCTGTCTAGAGTTAGAGTGCCTTTGTTTGCCTGTTATCTTCCCCATTAGATTGTGAGCTCCTGGAGGGCAGCAACCTGGGAAGCACTTAATAAAGGTTCCTGATAGGTTGATTGAGTCCCAGAATGGGAGCAATGGCAGGATCCCCTTCCCTTCTGCCTCTTCCTCAGCCCTTGGACTATCGCCTTCTCTTGCTCTAGGTGCCCCCATCTGAGAGAGAGGCTACGCTTTCTTCCACCCATCACTCCATCCGGCTGACCCTGCCTGTATCCCCTAAAACGCACTTCCCCGTGCCAGGAGACCCTCCTGTACCACCCAAATGATATTTCTGAAGGGCTGGCGCGGACACAGACTGTCCGGGCGGTAGATTCTCCAGCTGCTTTATTTTTGTGGGGAAGTCAGATTGCTGATACCTCAGCACACTTGTTACGGACATCATTACATTTCATGCACTTACAACGATCACGACCACGACGACAACAACCGGGAGCCGCCTCCCAGTTCTTCAGAGTTACGAGGTTAAGAGATGCTGCTGCCTCCTGCCCGACTTGGGGAAATGTTGGGGAACACGTTAGCCCTTCCCTGGAACCCACGGTGTCGGGAAGTGGAGGCTCCTGGGAACGGGATGGCGAACCGTCCAGCCCAGGGGCCAGGCCAAAGATGACCAGCTCTCCTTGCCAGAAAGTGCCTCCTCAGCCAGAGCGGCCCCGAGGCAGAGGCCACGAGGACTTTTCTAGTGGGCTGCTGGCGCCACTTGGAGTCCTTCAGTAGCAAAAGAGCTTAGCACCGAGTTACCAAGAAGTAGTTAAAAGAAGGACCAGGAGGGGGGCCTGGGGTGAGCGCCAACCTTACCTGCCTTGCCTTACAGCCCAGGCTCCTTTTGTCGCTTAGGAGTTACCTAAACAGAATCGCTTTCTCTCTGGGGCTTTGAGAGGAAGGGGAGGGCCTCAGTCCTGGGTGCAAATCCAGTCTTTGCCACTTCCTTGATTCATACCTTGGGGGCCTCAGTGCCCCCTCTCTAAGTAAGTCCTTTTTCTCATCTGTAGAATGGGCACAGCAGGACCTGGACCCCCTGTTGTCCAGGAACCGTGGCAAGGAAGTGTCTGTATAAATGGGAGTGACTAAAGACCTTCTGGGTAATGAGCATTTTCTGCTTTGAGGAGAAACAAACCCAAGAAAGGTCTGGAAGCCGGGTTAGGCTGGGAGAGCTCTCAGGGACTAAAGGGCCAGAGAGATCAGTGTACCCTGGCAGCCGTGCCTGGTGGCTGCCCCTCAGGGCCGGGGCCGGGGCCTGGGCCGGCCAAACGGCCAACTTCAGCAAGAGGGCAGGCTCTGAAACAGAGTCAGTCATCGCAGCACAAACCTTCCTTAAAGGACCTCCATTTGCTCCCTTTCCAAGGCAAAATGGTAGCCAACTGCTGGGCTCAGAGTGGAGATTTAGCTTTCAGGGCCAGATAAGAGTCCTTTGGCCTTAGCACATCCAAGGGCTGTTCTCTGTCCTGGAGGTGCTGGGCAGCTGGGCCTGCCTCTTTAAGTCCCCCAGAACGTTAAGGGCCTCCTGAGGAGCTCCGAAGATGTTTCCTCGGGAAGATGCCCAATCTGTCTGGATCCAGTGCCCCGTGCCAAATCAGTGAATACAGTTAGGCTGAGATCCCTCATTGCCCCCATTCGGCAGATCAGGAAACTGAGGATTAGAAACATTAAGTGACCATCCAAGATGACTTAGTCCTCCCTCCTTTGTTCTAGAAGGACCCTCCAGCTCATCAATCCATCCCCTGGCTTTCAGCTTCCTGATAAGGAAAGATAAGCCCAGAACCAGAAAACAGCTTCCCAGAGTCCCCAGGAAGTAGTCTTTTCTGTTGCTTTTTTCTGCTCTTTCCTGGCTCCTTCACCAGCCCAACTGGGGGGAGAGTAGGGACCCCCAGGGGAAATCAGCCTCCACGAGAAGAGGAGTGGGGAGAGAAGGCCGACTCCCCCCTCTGGGATCAGAGCCAGGAAGGGCTAGGATTGGGCTGGGCTAGGGCTATCCCGAAATGTTTGCTATGGGCATACCCAATTTGGTTTTAGAATCCCATAGTAGGGCTATTTTTAGGTGGTAGTTTTTTTAAATGGGGGGTTGGGAAAGGTGTGTGGAGGTGGTGGTGGTGACACTCCCCACCTGGGCTGTTAGGGAAGGCTTGGGCGTGCCCATCACGAAGGAGCTGGGGGGCGCCAGTGGGGTCTGAGCTTGTGGTCCAAGGAGTCCCTGCCTCCTGTCCTCTAAGAATGACGGCCCTTCCTGTGGTGCTCTCCGTAGGAGCCCATCTCACTACCCGTCAGCAGTCACTCCCAGAAGCCCCCAGCCTCTTCTACCCATGCCTCACCTCCCGTGTTTCCAGTTCGAAGGTCCCTCCCAGACATCCACATTCTGTGATGTCCACTAGGGACACCTGAGACCTGAGGCCCTGCTCCTGGAGATGCTTTCTCGGAGTGGTTCAATACCCAAGTTCCCCGGGTTGGACAATGGCCCAACCAGGGTTCTTCCCAGAGTTCAGCAGAGCCAGAGCTTAAGAACATGGCAGAGAGTCTAGCTTTTTTTTACAGGATTAACTTGGAGTCCGTTCTCTTTTCTAACTACCAGGAGCTGCGTCCGTCCCAAAGCCCAAGTCCTTAGGAGGGAAGGGCTATCTCTGCCCCCACCCCCCCCACCCCACAATATCCAGCCCAGCCCCATGATTAACCCTACCCAGACTCCTAAGGTCCTACCCTGCACACAGGACCAAAGCTCCAGAGAATTCTTTCCCAGCAGAGTCCATTTCTTCCTGGCAAGATCTGCCACTCCTTGGCCCAGATTGGGCCCTTTGCTTGGAATACCTTTTTCTCCTCATGTATCTGAAGTGGATCTGCCCTTCCTGCAGGGAAGGAAATTGCTCCCCGCCTCCAGGAAGTCTTCACTGACCACTTCAGGCTCCATTGACCTTTCTCCTCTTTCTCCTTGTAATATTTGGAGTCTCACAGTTCTTTGTCTTGTTACGGATCTCATACCTTGTGTGTCTCCAGCTGGAGCTGAGAGCACCCCCAGAAAGGTACTGGGTCACTTCCTCCTTGGCTTCCCCTGGGCCTCTGAGCACAGGGTTTGCTTAATGACCCCTGGTCTTGATTATCCAGCTGCTCTCCCCTTGGATAAAGGGACCCAACCAAGAGGCAGAGTAGTTTAGAGTTTCAGGTCTTCTCCATGTAATCTTGGGAAGCCCTTTCTCCCCTCTGAGCCGGTTTCCTTATCTGTGAAATGGGTATAATGACTTGAATGGCCCTCCCTTCCAGGGTGGCTCTGAAAAAACAGTGCAGGATGGAACTGAGAACAACATTAATTCTTGGGTTTTTCCATGTGTTCTAGAACCCGGGCATCCCACTGAAGCAGGACTTGCCCTCAAAACCTCACTGAAGCAGGACTTGCCCTCAAAACCTCGTAGAACTTCAGGGAGATGAAAGCATTCACCAAGGAGTATTCAGGAGAAGGTATGACCCCAGACTTCCACTTCCTCCCCTTTGGGCAGACTGGGTGGGCTCAGAGAAGTTAGTTCATTTCCTCCCCCACTCCAAAACGAAGGAACAGCCCAGCAACAGCATCATCTGTGCACTGGTCCTTGGGGTCCAGCTCAGCCTTGGCACCTTCCCCCCAGCCTTTCAGGGGCTCTGCTCAGTCTTAAGGCCATCAGGAGAGGTCATCTCCCATCTATGCAAGTAGAGATGCTTCTTCCTTCTTTCCTTCCTTCCTTCATTTTCTTTCTTCCTTCCTTCCATCCTTCCTTTCTTCCTTCTTTCATTCCTTCCTTCTTTCCTTTCTTCCTTCCATCCTTCCTTTCTTACTTCCTTTCTTACTTTTTTCCTTCCTTCCTTTCTTCCTTCCATCCTTCCTTCTTTCATTCCTTCCTTCTTTCCTTTCTTCCTTCCATCATTCCTTTCTTCTTTCTATTTTTCTTTCCTTTTCTTCCTTCCTTTCTCCTTCCTTTCTCCTTCCTTCCTTTTCTTCCTTCCTTTCTTCCTTCATTTTCTTCCTTCCTTCCTTCCTTCCTTTCTTCTTTCCTTCTTTCATTCCTTCCTTCTTTCATTCCTTCCTTCTTTCCTTCCTTCCTTCCTCCTTTCCTTTCTTCCTAGGATGTCTGATAAGAATATTGAGGCAAGAAGTGCCAGGGGAGGACTGAGAAGAGTTAAAAAGTTTTGGAATTGCTCTTGTTGTTAAGATAATTAATTAAANCTTCCTTCTTTCTATCCTTCCTTCCTTCTTCCCTTCCTTCTTTCCTTCCTTGTATCCTTTCTTCCTTCCTTCCTCCCTTCCTACTTTCTATCCTTTCTTCTTTCCTTCCTTCCTCCCTTCCTTCTTTCTATCTTTCCTTCCTTCCTTCCTCCCTTCCTCCCTTCCTCCCTTCCTTCTTCTCCTCTTTACGTAGGGAATGGTGGGAACCAGATGGGTCCTATCTGCAAGGTGGCTGGGGAGCCCAGGGGAGGGAGGCAGGGTGGGCAGAGAAGGGCAGAGTCTTGTGGGGCTGTGTCCCCGTTTCACGCAGCTGGGAATGCAGGGACAGGAGAATGGAGAGGGCAGAGTCTGTGCTGGACCCCAGGGTGGTGGCAGGGGGGCCCAGAAGGGGCTGCAGCATCGGAGAGGACTTCTAGTTTCGCCGCACAGCGTGCCACATGGACACAGGCTTGCGCAGGGTGGCCAGCATCTGGTTCCAGTGGGTGACGCCCATGCCACTGGCCGAGGGGCCGATGATCACATGACCAATGTTGTCGGCCCGCCCGTCGCTGCCACACTCAGCCACTGTCACTCTCAGAGACAGGTCCTGGGGAAGGTCAGGAAGAGGAGGGTAACTGCCCAGGGCCCCAAGGATGGGCCTGCCTCCCCCAGACCCCATGGGGCTCCCTTTGTTCCCCACCTGGGCGTGCTATTGGGGTGTCCCACCCTGCCAGGCCCATGGCACAGGGACCATCTAGATGCACATGCTCTTTCTTTTCATCCCCCTCCATTTCTGTGTCCCCCACAGGACCAGGAAGATGGTACAGGGGCAGAGAGGGGGGCCGCCCACATACATGGGTGCAGAATTAGGAGACATGATGGGCCTCTGGCTGCCACCAGGGTGTCCCCTTGTGGGACTCTACAGAACAGCAGCCCACCTTGATGGAAGCACCATGGCCCACAGAGGTGAACTACAGGCATGTGGGCAGCAGGGCTGAGCCGGGAAACTGAAGGGGACCCAGGCTGGGAGTGGGGAGAAGCACCTCGGGGGATGCTCTGGGGCTCCGGGGAGGCAGGGCTGGAGTTCGGGCTCCATCTTGGAGAGAAGCCTCTCAGCTGGGCTGGGAGGACAATTGGGGGGAAGGAGGGGCCTTAGCCAGGCTTGGGGGATGGCGGAGGAACGAGGGAGCCCCAAGGAAAGCTCTAGGCTCTCACTCTGCCCTGCATTTGGTGCCAGAGAGAGCCGAGGGACAGAAGCAATAAGGGCCCTGGGCTCCAGAAAAGAAGTGCCAGCACGCAGGAGAAAGCTTGGAACCTCTCATCCCTTTGCCCTAGAATATAGCCCTGAGCTGGACTAGTTCTTCCTCTGATGGGTACTTCCAGGCACAGGCGGGAAGGGGGTGGGGGTGGAAGAGGGGGTGTCAGGAAACCAGGCCGGGGCCCCCAAAGAGACCTGCTGGAAGCACATATCAGAATTCCCATCCCTTTACTAGGGAACCCACAGAATCACCACTGTGGGGTTCCCCCGGTTGTTAGGGACCTTCCCCTTAGCATGGATCTTGCCTCTGTTTCTCCTAGAAGAAGACTCTAAGCCTAAGGAGGGCAGGGAGCCATCTGGTCCAAAGTCTCTACCGCCTCCCCGGCCTGGCCCAGGGCTCAGCTCCCAGAAGGCTTCCATCTCTGTTTGCTGAGATCCCAGGCCTCCTCTTCTACAAGGCCAGGCCCTCTCCTAGGCCCACGGGCCAGCCCCTGACCCCCTCACCTGTAGCACAATGGCCGGGACTGAGAAGATCATGGCCTCGTTGAACACCGGGTGGGCATCGTCTTTCTTCACGGCTGTCTTCTTCTTGCTTATCTTCCTCCCATCCTGAAGCAGGTACACCTTGACAAAGGGATCTGTTGGGGAAGCAGCAGAAGGTCCCGGTGAGGGCTGCGCCCTCTCACCCCCTCCCGTCTCAGCTCCCCACTTACTCGGAGGCTCAGTCTGGCAGATGGTGCGCTCGCCCCCAGCTCTCCCTGTGCCCTCCCCCCCGCCTCCAGCAGGTTTCTTTGGACAAGACCTGTGATTTCGCTGGCACTGGGGCCTCTGTACCAGCACCCACTGGCACCTCCTCTGCTCTTTGTAACCTTGCCCAGGGGCTTGGGGCCCACAGCCAGGATGTCTTATAGGCAAGATTGGAATCCAGGTCTCTCTAATTCTGAGACTGGCTCCCTGCTTGCCCTGCTCCCCCACCCCCTGCAAACCCTAGAGCTTGCCAGGGTCTTGGGCGCCCCCAGGCTTGTGAATTCTCCTGATCGTTGTCACCTGAGGGCATTACATGGGTCCTCGGACCACCAGGGACAGAGGCTCATCATCACTATTACCACCAGCCCACTGTTTAGTCAATCACTCGCTCCACAAGCGTTTCTTAGAGACCTGCTCTGTGCCAAGCACTGTGCTGAGCCCAGGGCTGGACGGAGGGAGATGCAGGTGGGGGAGTGGCACGCTCCTGCTGGCAAGGCAAAGAAGGCCCTGCCCTCAGGGAGTTCACAGTCTAAAGGGGAGACAACATGGAAATAGCCAGGTTCCTGCAAATCCATGGAAGATGCTTCAGAGAGCTGGGGCTTCTGGGGGGACCGGGACAGGCCTGCACTTTTTTCAGTCACTTATTCATTCCTTCTTCCCCCATCTGTGGCCACTACCCAGCCCTTGGTCAGTCCAATGAGAGCCATTGGCCGGCTAAGCAAACCGTTCACTCAGTAAGTGGCACAAGGGCAGACCTCCTCCCTGAACCAAGTCTGATCTCCTGGGGGACGAGTTAACAATTAGCAATCCATAAAGAAGCCTTCTGCATGCAGACTCTGCCTGGGAAACCTGAAAGTGCTCTCTCTCTCTCTCTGTCTCTCTCTCTCTCTCTGTGTCTCTCTCTCTCTCTCTCTGTGTCTCTCTCGCTCTCTCTCTCTCACTGTCTCTGTCTCTGTCTCTGTCTCTCTCTCTCTCTCGCTGTCTCTGTCTCTGTCTCTCTCTCTGTGTCTCTGTCTCTCTGTCTCTCTCTCTCTCTCTGTGTCTCTCTGTGTCTCTGTCTCTGTCTCTCTCTCTCTCTGTCTCTGTCTCTGTCTCTCTGTGAGTCTCTCTGTCTCTGTCTCTCTGTGTCTCTCTGTCTCTCTCTCTGTGTGTCTCTCTGTCTCTGTCTCTCTCTCTCTTGTGCTGTCTCTGTCTCTCTCTCTCTGTCTCTCTCTTGGATTTCTAGGTGAGCGCCACACTCCAAGACTGCCTGAGCTGAGGAGCTGGACTGGCAGGGACCCGACTCATCACTTGGCCCAACTCTCCTTCTGTAAGTGACAGGCAGAGAAGGCCATTGACTTGGCAGTTTCCTGACCCTCTGGCCCAACTAGGGTAGCCCCTTTGGACCCTGCTGCTCCCACTCCAGCCCTCTGAGAGCCCAGTGCACTTGTGAAGCACCTAGTAAGTGCCAGGCATGATGCCAGGCATGATGGAAATGCCAAGACAAACCCCCAGTCATCTTTGCTGCCTTGGCGTTGGCATTCTCAGGGGAGGCAGTCAGAAAGTCTGGGCAGCAGCGGAAGGCACAGTCTTTTGGGGGAGCATCACTCAGGGCTGGGGTGGGGAGGAGGGGATGAGCAAAGGGGCCCTGAGGAGGAGGCTGAGGGAGAAGGAGGCGGTGAGAGGGGATGGTCAGAAGCTGGACAGAGGGGAGGTGCAGGTGTGGGAGATGTGATGTGTTGGTGAGAGGAGGGGGCTGGACGGAGGGAGGTGCTCCTGGCTGGCCCCATTTGGGGATGAGCAGAAGCATCCTTGCAGCCTCGCTCCCTGGTCCTCTGCAGAAATACTGGGGGGGGGGGGAGCCAAGCCTCCCTGTCGCCCCCAATGGCACAGCAGCTCAGCTGTCAGACAGCCCGGCTTTCCATTGGCTGTGACACTGTCTCCGGGCCCTGGGCCGGCCAATGAGAGCCAGCCACACAGGCTCCAGCGGCATCCCTCCCTCCCTGTCCGGGGCCAGGCCTCCAGGTACCAGCTTAGAGACAATGTGGTGCTCCCACCCAGTAGGTGCCTCATTTTGGACCACTCGGGATGGAGAGATTTCTTGGGCCAGGCACCCAGTGGTGAGCGGAGCCCCGTGGCCTCGGGCCGGCTCTGCTGCTTCCCAGGGCACACCGCCTCCAGAGGCCCTTCTGGGGGCACCAAGGGACGATAACTGGGCGCGGAAGGTGAGAGCAGACCAGTGGTCCGCCGCTCCGGGAGGGAGGCAACACAAAAGAAGAAGCAGCGTTTCCGCAGCTCTTGGTACAAGTGGGGGAAGGTCTGCCGTCGTCTCCATTTTACAGATGAGAAAACAGAGGCAGACACAGGCGAATTGACTTGCCCCGGATCACCCAGCAGAGCGTCTGAGGCTAGACTTGAACCCCAAGTTTCCTGATGCCCAAAGGCCACTCAAAGCCTTGCAGCCATCCAGTTTGGCCACAGCAGGAAAGAACTCTGGGAAGGCCTCTCAATGGAGGCCCAATGGGGAAAGGCAGGAAACGCTCCAGGCTGAGGCACCAGGGAGGCACAGATGGGCCCATTGAGGATGATCCTCGCAACAGCCATGTGGAGAATGGTTTGGAGAGAGGAGAGGCTGGGGACAGGAAGGCCACTTGGGAAGTTATTCATTAGCCTAGTAAGAGCCGCAGCAGGGGACTGACTCAGTGGTCCGGTGCGAGGCCGCTCGTACCCGGACACTTCCGCTATCGAGAACCCTCTGGAGACCCAGCAGTCAGCCAGCACCCACTTCTCGGCCCAGCCCTCTTCCGGGATGGATGTCCAAGAGGTGCGCCTTCGGGGCCTGCTATCGTCCCTCAAGAAACCCCTCCAGTCGCGAGGTGGCACGGATGCTTTGGGCCTCCCCGACCCACTGCGCTGGGTTGCCCGCCCCACCCTCGGAGCACCCCGCTGCCTCTGGGCCCCCCGAGAGACGGTCCCCAAGTCCTTGGCTTCTAGGGCCACGAGGCGGCCGCCTGTCCCCAACTCACCAGCAGTTGCCTTGTCGTTGGTCCACACAAGGTTCTTGGCCTTCACCACCACCACGGTGAGTCGCTCGGCCGTGGGCAGGTAGCTGAGGGAGAGCAAGATTTCGCCCACCGCGTCCGAGGCCTGGAGACGTACACAGAGAGTCCCACTGAGGCTGGGAGGGCAGAAGCAGAGGAGAGCCTGCCCTCCGCAGCGCCAGGGCGGCACATGCCCCGCGGGCCGGCGAGGACCTCGAGTCAGCCTGGCCAGCCAGGCGCAGCAGCCTCCCCGGCTCAGGCTAGTCTGAATGGACGGATGGACGCTGAAGGCACGGCATAGCGTGGAAGAAATGCGCTCGGATGGCCGACCAGCTAACCAGGGGAGGCCTCGTGGCCATTCGAGGGTCTGCTCTGAGAGGACTGAGAAGACAGAGGTTTGCCAAGCACCCCTTTACTCCTCACGGCAGCCCTGGGACATCAGTGCTATTAGGATCCCCATTTTACTGATAAGGAAACTGAGTCCGAGAGAGGTGAATTAACTTGCCAGGGTCACTGCGTGGATGCAGGTCTGGGACACCAAAGCCAGCTCTAACCCCTGGTCCCCCCGGCTGCAGAACTGGGCATCCGCTATGCAAACAGGCGCCTAATTCACGGACAACCTAAAAGTTGGCCTCATCCCACGAGGTGCCCTCGGATGATGGGGAATCCTCTGGACACTGTTCTAGGCCCGGAGCGCGGGCAGCTCCTCCGGGGTGGGCCGCTCCCTCTGGGGCTCCTCTGCCCTCTGTGCCCCCTGCCCCGGGCCCGGCCTGCCAGGAGGCCCCTCACCTTGTTCAGGTCCTGGAGGTAGAGCCAGCCGTTGAAGGGCTGCTGGGCCAGCTCCAAGACGGACAGCTTCAGGTCCACCGCGCCGGTGCTGATGTTTCTGTCGTCGTCATCGATGCCAAAGACGGAAAAGCGCAGGCTGCTGTCCTCCATGGCGGCCGGATCCACGTAGATGGAGAACTTCTCGTCAAAGAAGATGGAGTAGGCGTTCCTTTGGATCTGGGGAGAAGCAGACCGTCAGAGCCGGCACGGAGGAGCCCGGCGGACCCTCACAACCACAGCCCCATGAGGGAGCCCTCACTGAGACTCAGAGGGGAGAAGTAACTTGGGGAGGGCCACTTGGCTCTGGGGCGCCAGAGGGAGGATTTGAACTCAGGTCTCCTTGCCTCCAAGGCCGGCGGTCCCAGGATGATGGCACTGGTCAGAGGATCATGGGCATATGTAGTCCGCCCCCTCCTTGTACAGAAGGGAGGACCTGGGGCCCCGGGCAGGGAGAGGGTGGGCCACCCTGCTTCCCAGACGGGCAGGGACCTGCTCTCCCGGGACGAGAGAAGCCAACACTTGAGAAATGCCAGCAAATCCAGCAAACATTTATTAAGCTCCTCCTGTGTGCCAGCCGAGGAAACACAAAAGCAACCATTGTTGTCCTCAGAGTTGGCACTCCAGAGGGGGAACAACACACACCTGCCAGCGAAGGCAGAATAAGTGTGGGGCAGTCTGGGAGGGCCTCTTGGAGGCAGCACTTAAACGGAGCCTCGAAGGAAGCCAAGGGCTCCAAGAGAAGGAAGTGAGGAAGGCATTCCTGGCCTGGAGTAGAATTAGGATCTTTGATCCCAAGCCAAAAGGGAGCTCAGAGGCCATCCGGCCCGGACCCCCCCTGAGGTCTAGGGAGGACTTGCCCAAGGTCATAAGTATCCAAGGTGGGATTTGAACCCAGGTTCTTTCTGCCATTGTTTTTTGTGCAGAGACTAATAATTTCATGGTTTGGCTCTATTTCAACCCTTAAAAGTTAGAAGAAGCAACGATGAAACGAATGAATGAAACACATTTTGCTGACCGTCGTTGATCAACATGTTGCAAGCCTTGTTGGATCTCTTCTTTCCTCTGAGGCAGCCTTGAGGCCCCTCTGGGCCACCAGCCAGCCAGCCAGAGCCCGGCTCCCCGACCCCCTGCCTTGAGCTCCTGGGCCGTGCGTGGCTCCGCACCACTTTCTTCAGACACCGCCACCAGCTTTCCTTCTCAATGGAATTGTTTGTCACAGGGTCTTCTTTTGTTGAAACCTCACCTTCCGTCTCAGACTCAACACTGTGTATCGGCTCCAAGGCAGAAGAGCAGGAAGGGCTGGGCAGCGGGGGTCAAGGGACTTGCCCAGGGTCACACAGCTGGGAAGTGTCTGAGGCCAGATTTGAACCCAGGACCTCCCGTCTCTAGGCCTGACACTATCTACTGAACCACCCAGCAGCCCCATTCTCATGACTTGAGAGGAGACTCTTCCCATCCTTTCTGGCACAACTTCCCCTGTAAAGCACTGACCATGGGATCCTCCCTCTTCTTCTTTTGTGCCAGTCCCCAGATCTGTCCAATCCTGCCCCATTTTCCTCTCTTGGTCACCAGCAGGGTGGGAGGAAGGAGTCATTTTCCCTCGAGACTTGTTCCACTTCTTTCCACCCTAGTAACTTTGGGGTTCAGTTGTGTCTGACTCTGTGTGACCCCTTTTGGGAATTCTTGGCAAATTCACTGGTATGGTTAGCCATTTCCTTCTCCAGCTCATTTTATAGATGAAGAAACTGAGGCAGACAAGGTTAGGTGACTTGCTCTAGAAAGTATCTGAGAAAGTATCTGAGAGCAGATTTGAACTCAGAACTCAGAAGAGGTCTTCCAGACTGGCACACCGTGCACGGTGCCGCCTCACTGTCCAGCAACAACAAAATGTGCCAGCCACTGTGCTAAATGCTTGGGATTCAGTTACTGGAAAGACGATCGCTGCCCATGAGGAGCTTACAGTCTGAAGGAGGAGGAAAGGGACGGGAGGAAACACCAGGGGCTACCTGGCTCGGGGCCTCGTTTTCTTTTCATCTCCCTCGCCTTCTGTCTTAGAATCAATGCTGAGTACTGATTTCAAGGCAGAAGAGCAGCAGGGGTGGGCATTTGGGTTAAGTGACTTGTCCAGGGTCACACAGCTAGGGAGCGTAAGATTTGAACCTGAGGTCTTCCCACCTCCAGGCCTGACTATCCACTGAGCCAACGAGCTGCCCCAGCCCTCTTGTTCTTGGAACTGAAATCGGGCAGAGCCAAGCGCAGAGATTAGGCTAAACACTGGACCTAACCCTAAACATCCCCCAGAAGTTTCCTTGTTTCCTCACTCTAGTTCGATTCAATCAAACGAATCCACTGAGCATCGGCTTGCTATTTGCCCGGCACAGTCGCGGCCTCGGGGGCCTCCTGGGAGCATCACGCCCGGGGGACGTCCGCCCAGAACCCCTTTCCAGGCCCAGGCCCAGAGCCGCAAGCCACGAAGCCTCCCCTCCATTAGGACCCCTTCATGGTGTGGCACCAGCCAAGGCCCGGCGTGTCCCTGCCAGCTTCTCTCGTGGATCCCCCTCTTGGGACCTTCCGGCTCTCTCAGCTGCTTCTCGTTTCCTTCCTCGCAGCCCCTCTCTTCGGCTCGGAGCCCCCCCGGCGGGTGAGCCCGGAGGCCTTTCTCCTTCCTCTCGCCTTGGAATTCGAGGCCTTCAGAGCTGCAGGGAAGACGGAAGCCACCCAGGTAGGCCTGTCGAAGCCGAGGAAATGAGCAGGGCAGGGCCCGGCCAGGGTCTCCGTCACTGCGCCACACTCGGCCTCTCCCTTGGCCTGCTCGAGATGGAGGAGCTTCGTGGCGGCCTTTTAAGGTCCTCCTTGGCCCTGTTGCTCATCCAGCCCTTCCAGGCAGGCCATTTAAAGGCTCCACCGCTGATCCCTCAGGCACTCCCCCGGAGACCTCCTCCAGGCACAGACCTTGGAGGCTCCCAGCCTGGCCCCGGAAGGGGGCCGCCTCTCCCTGGTGACCCCTCATTCCGGTTCCCAACCACTTAGCCATCCTGCCGTCTCGGCCCCTTCCTGGGGCCCAGAAGAGCATCAGAGACTCGACGCCATGATCTGCCACAAACTAGGCGCCTTGTGCCTGGAGCACCGCCTGGTGCCCCTTCGGGGGGCTCTAGAAAGGGGACGGTGGGGGATGGCCTGGTGTGCGCCATCTTGACTGAGGCCGTGCTGGTACCGGGCAGGCCTCCGATTGGTGCTCCTTTTCTAACCTCCCTCTTATGTTCCCAGGCAGAAGAGCCGTAAGGGCTGGGCAAGGGGGGTCACCCGGTCAGATTTGAACCCAGAACCTCCCGCCCCTGGGCCTGGCTCTCTACGCTGAGCCACCCCCGTGGCTTTTCTTCTAAAAGCTCATTTCGTGCCGCAGATGCTCGTTTTCCCAGCTCGCTCCCCTAATGGGGTGTGTGGGAGACGCTGGTGTAGGGAAGCCTTTTGTCTTGTTGGATTAAAGTGGGGGGGCGGAAGGCGGCACCTCCCCAGGGCCACCCCCAGGAGGAAAGGGAGGGGGAGGGCCCCCCTGAGCCGGGCCCTCGCAGCAGACCCACAGGTGGAAGCGGCGTGTTCTAGGCTTG
Source organism: Gracilinanus agilis (assembly GCF_016433145.1). NCBI lineage: Eukaryota > Metazoa > Chordata > Mammalia > Didelphimorphia > Didelphidae > Gracilinanus > Gracilinanus agilis. Next base: position 291,056,346 of record NC_058135.1, on the reverse strand, counting down.
GGCACCAGCTGCCGAGGCTGGATGGAGACCGTCCAGGACTCGAGGCGGGCCTGAGACCGCAGGCTGGCGGCAGGGCCGGAGGCGGCTCTGGTGGGCGGCATGGACCGGCTCTGTGGCCCTGGGCTGGTCACTTGGCCCCTGACGCTCAGATTTCCCTCCATAAGTCTCTGCCTCCTAAAGCCTCGCCTGCCTCATCTGTGAAATGGGAAAGCGGAACCCAGACAGTCGTCACGAGCTGCCTGGACTTTGCTTTACGGGTCTGTGTGTGACCTTCTCTCTCCCCAGATGGCTGACCGGCCCTTCGAGGGAGGAAAACTTCCTGTGCCTTTTCTTCCCGGCCCCGTGCAGCGCCGGATCCCTGCTAAAGGCTTGCCCAGCCGAGCTCCTTCGAAGGCCAGGCCTCCGGGCAGAAGGGCCTTGGAACAGGCGGCCGCAGGGCCCTGGGTGACGAGGAGGGTAACGGCTGCCCCCGTCTCTCTCCCCATCCCCAGGACTGCACCAAGCAGCAGAGGAGGCTACTGGCTGGCCACAGACACTGGGAGAAGCTAGGACGCGCCTGGGGCTGCCGGCCACCCGTCTCCGCTCAGTCTGGCCAAGGCCAATGCCAGCTCCCTCCTCGGGGGCTTCCCCTGGCCTGGCTTCACGTCTCTTTGAAAGGGCACCAAAGGCAGCCCAAGGAGAGAAATAATCGGGGCAGAAAGGGTTGAGGGAGGTCTGGAGGACTTGGGGGGGAGGGGGGAGGGGGAGGGAAGACCAGGCAAAAGCAGCAGCCCCTGCAATCCTCCCCCAAGGGAGCCCCAGCTGGGCGCGGCCCATCTGTGGATGTGAACCCGGGAGATGCACCCAGACTCTCCATAGGCAAAATGGGGGGTGAAGCGGGATGTGGCTTTTGTGTACCCCCAGTTCCCCTCGCCCTGATCTCTTGGCACCCGACCCTCCTTCAGCTACGAGAGGCAACATTGCCCTGGCAGGGCCTTGGTCTCTTCCCTCATAGAGTAAGGGGAGATCTCGCATGATCTCAGGTCCCTCTCCAGCCCGACATGCTCTAGTCTTGGCCTCAGCTATCTCCCAACTCTTAGCCGCCAACGATCTCTGTTCTAAGGTCCCCTCTCCTAGTTCTGCCATTCGGGGTGCTAAAGGCCCCCCAGCTCCGACATCCCATGTTCTGAAGGCCCTCCTCGCCCCGACGTGTTCTCAGGCAGCGTTCTCTGTTCTAATGTCCCTCCCACTCGGATACTTGGTATGCTAAGGCAACACTGAAGTTCTAAGGACCTTCCCAACCCTGACATTCTAGGCTCTAAGGTCCCTCCCAAACCATATGTTCTAGGCTCTAAAGGCCCTCCCAGACCATACGTTCAAGGCTCTGAGATCCCTCCCAACCCCCGCATTCTAGGCTCTAAGGTCCCTCCCAAACCATATGTTCTAGGCTCTAAAGGCCCTCCCAGACCATACATTCTAGGCTCTGAGATCCCTCCCAACCCCCGCATTCTAGGCTCTAAGGTCTCTCCCAAACCATATGTTCTAGGCTCTAAAGGACTACCCAGACCATACGTTCCAGGCTCTAAGATCCCTCTCAACCCTGAATTCTAGGCTCTAAGGTTCCCCCGACCCCTGCGTTCTAGGCTCTAAGGCTCCCCCAGCCCCTGCATTCTAGGCTCTAAGGTCCCCCGGCCCCTGTGTTCTAGGCTCTAAGGTGCCTCCCAACCCCTAAGTTCCAGGCTCTAAAAGGCCCTTCCAAACCATATGTTCTAGGCTCTAAGGTCCCTCCCAACCCCTGCATTCTAGGCTCTAAAGTCCCCCAACCCCTATGTTCTAGGCTCTAAAGGCCCTCCCAACCCCTACGTTCTAGGCTCTAAAGGCCCTCCCAACCCCTATGTTCTAGGCTCTAAGGTCCCTCCCAACCCCTACGTTCTAGGCTCTAAAGGGCATCCCAAACCTATGCATTCTAGGCTCTAAAGTCCCCCAACCCCTATGTTCTAGGCTCTAAAGGGCATCCCAAACCTACATTCTAGGCTCTAAAGTCCCCCAACCCCTACGTTCTAGGCTCTAAGGTCCCTCCCCGACCTGACATTGTTTTCTAGGATGATATTCTCTGTTCTAAGGTCTATCCCAGTGATAAGGTTCCTCCCAGCCCCGTCACGCTGTAAGCTAAGGCAGCGCTGTGTGGTCTGAGGGCCCTCCCAGCCCTGACCCTCTGGGTCCCAGGGTGCTCCCTGGGTGCCCAGGCCATTGTGGCCAGAGCTGACGTTTTTCTGGCCCTTTCAGGTGGGCCCTGTGAGGGGCCGCTGCTTTGCCCCGGGGTGTGTGTGTGTGTGTGTGTGTGTGTGTTTTCTCCAACGATGCAGACTGCAACCCCTCCATGCCCATCCACCCTGGGCACCGTCAACCACCCGAGGTAGGTTGTACAAGTATTGCGTTATTCCCACTTGCAGACGAGGACACAGGCTCAGAGCAGACCCCGCTGGGGCCTTCCCCTCCCCCCGCCCGCCTCCCCCCGTGTCCCCCCCGAGGAGGCAGGCCGCGGGGCCTCGCTTACCCGCGAGATGCCCACGATCTGCTCGTCGGGCAGCAGGCTGACGCGCAGGAAGCAGGAGTCGAAGGCAGGGTCCTCCTTCTCCATCAGGTCCTTGCCCTGCACCACGTCCACGCGCAGGAGGTGGCTCCTGGGCTCGTAGGTTATGTTCACCTCCACCTGGCCCAGCAGGAAGTCTTGGCCCAGGTTGTTGTTTACGGAGGAGATGGAGTTGAGTGAGTCTGCGGACTGGGACTTCTTGAGGGGCCCGTAGGGCGCCAGGTCCAGGTCCCGGCTCATCAGCTCCAGGGGCCCCAGCTCACTGATGCTCTCGAAGGCATCGTCCATCCTCAGGCTGCTCTTGCGGCTGGGAGAGCCACGCTCCCCGGACTTTCGGCTACTCCAGGCCATGGTTCTCTAGGGACCAAAGGCAGGGGAGACCTGTAAGATGCAGGCAGGAGGGGAGGAAGCCCAGACCCAGAGGGGGAGCCTCCGATGGCCCCCTCCAACCCAGCAGGCCTTTATTAGGCCCTTCCTGTATACCCGGCACTGGGCTAGGCCCTGGAGGAGACAAGACCCCGAGGCAGGGGAGACACAGGGGAGACACAGGGGAGACCGCCTGCCCTCTGGGATGGGGGTCCCAGAGGAACCGGTGCCGGGCCCCTAGACCACGATGCAAGGCAACAAAAAGATACAGGTTGGCACCCCGGCTTAGGAATCAGGCAAACGTTTGTCATGGGCCAGGCCCTGTTCTTTCCTAAGTGCTGAGGATATGGGAAAAGGAAGATGCCAGCTCTTGCCCTCAAGGAGCTTGCCGTCTCACTGAAGAGCAACACAACCTAGGTCCACCCAGCGCAGTCTTAGGTGCAAGGTGGGAAGAGAGCAGGGGAGGCCTCCTGCCCAAGGGGATGTTGGCGCTGAGTCGGCCAGAGGCAGAGGGCAGGAGGACGAGCATCCCAGCCTTGGGGAACGGTCCAGAAGTGTGTACAGAAGCCCTGGGGCGGGAGATGGCCGGGGAGAGGGAAAGGAAGGGAAAAACAAAAGGCTAGAAAGCTAGGAAAAGGCCAGGCTGCAGAGGGGGACTTTGCGTTCGACCCTGGAGGCCCCGGGGAGCCCACCGAGCAGAGGGGCGGGGGCTTTGGCAATGGACGGGGAGGATGCCTGGAGGGAGGAGACTGACTGACCCATCGTCAGCCGGTTCCTGCCAAGGCACTTTGCCCCTCAAGGCCACCTGCATGGAATAACCCCAAATCAGATCATGGATCTTCATCATCAAAGCAGATGCTTTCTGCTGCCTTCCTCAAAGGAATGACTAGCTAATGGTGCCACCACAGGCAGGGTGGGGAGAGTGGAGAGATTGAGGGGCGACGAGCCGCCCCATGACCGGGAGAGCCCACCCTCCTGGCCTGTGGGACCAGAGGGGGTCACCCCCCCTCACCTTCTGCCTGGCTTCAGAGTAGGTGACTCCGTACTTCTTCTGCAGGTACCGGTAGTCGTAGTTTGGGAAGGGAGACGGGATGGGGAAGCTGCCCGATTTGCAGAGCCTCCACAGATTCACAGCAGCGACCCCCAGCAAGGCAAGGGCCCCGGTGACGTAGATCCCAATCTCCCAGCCGGGAGGACTCTTGATAACTGGGAAAGAACCAGGCCGCTGCCGTTAGGAGAGCCCTGGGGAGCCCACCCGGCGGCAAGCATTAAAGTATGTGCTAGGCAGAATGGTCCGAGGTCACATTCTAATGGAGGTGACAGCACGTACACACACACGCATGCAGGTGTTTCTGGAGCCCCCCAAGACTAGACGGCAGCTCTCCCTGTACTGACTGAAACCCAGAGCCAGGTCCACATTCGATCCCACCCGACCTCGCCAGCCTCATTACCCTTTTAGGCCCTCCTCCTTGCAGCCGGTGGACTGCTGAAAGGGGAGAGCTGGGAGAAGAAAGACAGTGTCCTATTTTCAAGATTTGACAAGGACATAAAAACAGACATCCCTGCGAATTAGGCATCGTTACCCCAATCCTAGCCTACGCTGAAACGATGGGCGTTTCTTCTGTCGGTTTACCAAGACTCGAAGGCCCCAGTAACTGGGGGCGCTCACTGGGCACGGGAAAGTTTCACAGAGGAGAGAAGAGGGTCGGGGAAATTCTGGCCCTAAGCATGGACATGGGTGTGAAAGTGTCCAGTAGCCGTGTCAGAAAGGCCCCCATCGGAAGTGTCCCAGAACAGTGCAGTGGAGGGAGGACTTGGGGTCACGAGGTAAAGAGTTCAGAGGAAGGCAGGGAGGCTTCCAGGATCCGTGACCTCTGAAATTCCAGGAGGGCCAGAAGGTCAAGAACGATATCCTGGAAAGCCAAAGAGAAAGGACACTGACAAGGAGGCGAGATCTCTGCAGACGCAGAGGAAAGCCCAAAGGAGCTAAGAACCACCAAAAAGAGGGCAGAGCAGATCACAGAAAGGGTAGGCCTGCTCCCTGGGGAAAAGCATCAAACTTCTAGCTTGCTTTTTGCCAAGGAGAATAACGTTTGGACTGGAAAAGGGGGAACCCAAGATGAGAAGGGACGTCGATTAAGTGCCTTCTCAGTGACGAGTGCTGTGCCCATAATGACCGGCTGAAACAGTCCCATACTCGGGGAGCTTCCATTCCAATGGGGGAGCCCCTATGTACATAAGTCCACAGAGATTATATACCCTGTTGATGCAGACTAGTTGAGAGGGAGGGAATGTCCTAGCAGCTCCCGGTGCCTAGGAGAGACTTCATGGAGAAGAGAATGCCTGAGCTGAGACTCCACGTGTGGGACATGAGGGAGGAGAGCTTTCCAAGCATAGGGGAGAGCCAAGGCAAAGGCCCAGAGGTGAGAGACAGACAGCACGCCCTGTGTGGGACACAGCTGGATCATGGGGTGTATGGAGGGGAGTCTTGGGTAAGAAGACTAGAAAGGCTGAAAGGGGCCGGCTTTAAAGGGCTTATGGAGGCAATATAGAACCGCCGCAGCTCACTAAGAAAAAGGGTGATGTCCGCAGGCCAACTCTTCAGAAAATACACTTTGGCAGCTGTCAGGGAGGATGAATTGGAACAAGGAGAGGGTTAAGGCAGGGAGATCAATTCGAAGGCGCTTGTGGCAGGCCCTGAACCAGGATGGGGGTGACATGAATGGAGAGGAAGGGGAATGGACAGAGGAGAGAGATGATGTGGAAATATCTGAGGTGGAGAGCCCCCGCCCACCAGGTACCAAAATATCTGGCAGAAGAGGTGGTTGTTCTGTGCCCTGTGGTTCTCTGCAAGGTGACAGGATGTCTTGGGCTGTGTTTGGGAAGCAGAACTTTCGGGCTCATCTTGGGGAATAGGTTCAATTCAGGGAAGCAGACAAAACTGGTGTGAGGTCTAAAGGTCATGCCATATTTGATCCATTTATTTGTTTTTCCCAGCCCTCACCTTCCATCTTAGAATCAATACTGTGTATTGGCTCCAAGGCAGAAGAGTGGTAAGGGCTAGGCAATGGGGGTCAAGTGACTTGCCCAGGGTCACACAGCTGGGAAGTGTCTGAGGCCAGATTTGAACCCAGCACCTCCCATCTCTAGGCCTGGCTCTCCATCCACTGAGCCACCCAGCTGCCCCCTGATCCATTTAAATGAAATAAATACAATGAGAATCGATGAAAGGACCTGAGAAAGAAGGAATAACCTAGAAAAGGAAAGACTTGGGTCTTCAAGCAACTGAAGAGACAGATTAGACTTGTTCTGCTTGGCTCCAGAGGACAGGAACAGGCAACGGAGAGGCCAAGATAATTAAAGGGCTCTAAAAGTGGAATGAGAGGCAGCTTTCCCCCATTTGAGGTCTTTGGGAATCAATTGATGATCCCTGGTTAGGGATGTTGTGGATGGAATTCTTGTGAGGGTCAGACTAGATGCCTCCAAAGCTCTTTCCTGCTCAGAGATTGTGACTTGGAAAGGGGCTGTAGAACTGGTCAAAGGCAATGACTACCTCAGTTGTCCAAAAAGGAAAGAGTTGAATCTATAAGCTCCAGCCTGTGGAGTTCAGTCCCCGTTGCAATTGTGGGACAAATGATTGAAGGAGGTAGTGAGCGAATGTTTCAAAAAGGAATCAGCCACCACAAAGGGCCCGTGGGGCTTGATCAACAAAGGACGAGTCTCACTAGATGAATTCCATTCTCTTTGGTGGCAAGATTACTAGACCGCAGAACGTTGTAGCTCTGGAACGTGGACTTAGAGCAGAAAGGAACATCTTGTCCAACACTCACATTGTATATGTGGGAAAGCTGTGGCTGAAGTGGCTTCTTCAAATGATCGTTACTGACAGGTTGGGGATACGCAGGTAGGTAGCAGTACCCTTATGAGGGTTCCAGACTGGCTGACTGCCCAGACCCAAAGAATGCTCTGAGCCTAGCTTGGGCGGAGAGCTCCAGGCTCTGTGCTTGGCCCTAGACTGTCCAAGTTGGATCAAATTTACCGGATTACATCATCACAAGGTATACAATATTCAACAAAATGCAGAAGCATCACTAACGCTTTGGGAAACAGAATTGGGAGCCCAAAGTGTCTTGACAGGCTCAAAATTGGGCCAGATCTAAGAAGATGAAGCTGGAGTTACATCTCCAATCAAAAGAATTCCTTCACAAGTACAAGATGGGGCAGGCCTATGAAGAGCAGAAGATCTGAAGGTTTTAATGGTCCCCATGAATCAGCAGCTCAATATGGCAGTCATAAAAGAACAAAAAGCAACGCAAGGCTACGTCCCAACTAGGATGATAGACTGAAGAGTCGGAAAGGATCCTAGAGGCCAGTCTGATAGCCTCATTTTAGAGATGAAGCAACTGAGGCACAGAGGTGTTAAGCCATTTTCCCAAGGCAAGTCAGAGGCAGTAAGAGGTAGAGCCAGGTTTTGAACTCGGCTTCCAAGATTCAAAGTTCACGATCCTCACTGTGTCGTGTCACTAAAAACTTCTGTCTGAGCTTTCCTCCACAAAGTCCTACTCCGATGCCTCATCGTGGCGTGGAGGTGACCCTGGGTTCTTGAAGGCTATACCAGCAGAGCAGAAGCTCTGGCAGGTGCAACCATGCTGGAAAGACTTCAAGTAATGGTCCCAGGAACAGACCAAGTCTGTTTTCTGAGGACCAGCCTAGCTAAGTGCGGAGAGGCCCATCACCAGCAAGCTGGCCACTGGGTGATGGAATTTTGGCCACAGCAAGCTGGAAGCAAAGAAAAATGGCCCGCAGTCCTGTGCAACCCCTTCTTAGTCAACAGTGACGATGTCCAAGTGAGTGGTTAAAAAAAAAAAAAAAGATGGCGAATGCAAGGAAGAACTGCACGTTTTAAACCATCCATAATCTTTAACTTAGGTGTTGGTGCTGTAAACGTAACTCTGTGTCCAAGTACTAAGAAACACAAGTTTTCAACCATCCATCAACTTTCACCTAGCTGTTGGTGCTGTAAACGTGAAATCTTTGTCCAAGTACTAAGAATTGTGATTTGTTCAATCATCCGTAAACTCAAACTTAGGTGTCGGTGCTGTAAACGTGAGGTCCTTGTCCAGTGATCACCAAGTTGACACATTCGTAAGACTGACTCATATCATCTTGACATTCTTGATATAAACGCAGCTAAAATGGAAGGACGGATCACAGATGCTCCTCGGGGAGGCAAAGAAAGGAGCCGGCAACTGGGCTTTGCTCAGCGGCCACCAGCAATGTCATGTCATCCGGCCACGGGACACGTGGTCGTCTTGGGTCAAAAAAGCTCATAAGTATTTCTAAGAAGCCCACCGGTGAAAAGAATTGCCACTGATGGACCAGCATCCAGTGCAGAACACAAAGAGGTTTAAAAAAAATGGCCAAGAACTCGATAGGCCCCTCCAGATGAAATGATCTCAATGTAGATGATGTTCTTTCACTTCGGTGTCAAGGTAGGGATGGGGGAGGACAGGGGAAAACACGTTGGAATTTATGGCTGGAGGAATATGTGATGAGACAGACCGTATTGGGCCTGTGAACTACACAGATGCTTCAAGAAAAGGAGCAGAAGTTCTGGGCATGGAGAGCATCAAAGAATGTCACCCCAACATTAATTGATTCTCTTTTAACAGACTGGATACTGATGTGGGAACCATTTCCCCACTGGCTGTTCGGGTGCCATCATCCGCCACGTCGTATGAACAAAGGTCAAAATTGGTGCGAAACGGGAAGGAAAAAAAGGATAACAATTCCAAAAAAATCTAAGTAATATTGGCCGATGTAAACAAGTTATTGAGGACCTTAAAAAGCGCACAGAAGAAACCACCCAGAAGTTTAACCAATATATTTGACCATAGCAAAAAGAAGAAAATAGTATTCAGCCTGGACCAAATGTACCTCGACAAGATATGCGTGGGAGGAAGCACACTTGTGTTGGGGTGATGGATCGCTTCACAAGGTTTCTGAAGAAGGAAATGCCAAAGGCGGGGGGAGAAAGCCTCTGATCTTACTGATGCTTTCAAAAAATGCAACCTGGAGAAAATCAAGACCTACCAACCTGCGTCTCTTCTGCCATCTCTAAATGTTTATATGAGAATAATCCACACGTGTGTCCAGGGCATTCTTAATTTTAAGAGACAGTCATTCAGGAGAGAACAGACAGCATTTTGCAAGCAATAGTCTACCACAGAGCATCTTTACTACCATTCAAATTGGCTGAAAGATGCCGAGACTATTTCTTTTAAACAATTAAAAATTGACTTCATCGATTATTTAAAAAAAAAAAAGAAAGAAAAAAAAACTCAATTTGGGCATTTGTAATTACCTGAATAGCTGTCTTTCAATGAGCTGTCTCCTCTCCATTCATCAAAATGATTTAAGATCCCCCAAAAATATGCTAACAGAGACAACCTTTTTTGGCCTATCTCTAACCGTTCACATCAGGCAAATCTTGAGACAAGGAGATGTTCATGAGGAAAAAAGTGTTCACCACTGTGATGGAAGAGATCTGAGCAAGAGTTCAAATGGAAGAGGTCTTCTTTAATGACGGTGAGGTCCCCCAATAGCTTCTCTTTAAAGATGACGTTGTGTTGATTGCCTCAAACCCTGAAACATTGCAGAGCCTCCTGAACGAGATCTGTGACCACTTAAAAGAGTTTGTCCTGACCATCTACACAGGACTACAAAGTGGATGAAGAATGCTTATAGCTCAGATTATAACTTGCAACTAGATAAACTATATAGCTTATCCATCAATATATATACATGCATACATATATTTATAGATATAGATATAGATATAATCTTAGATAAATACTACAAATGGATGGTGAGTTTGACCCAGAATTAAATATGAGGAGAGCAGGCTGGATTGTTGTTGGGAAATTGTAAAGCTCCCTTAATGACCCCAAACTTCTCCCTGGGACAAAGGCCCATCTTTTTAATGACCAATATCCCACTGGTGTCGTACGGCTGTGAGTCATAGAACACTACAGCCTCTAACAAATTAAAAACGAGGACCACTCAGAGGGCAATGGAGAGGGGCACGGTGGTTGTGACCAGGCTACAGCATGGAGCATGGAAGGAACATGAGAGGAAAACAGGAGGAAGGGTTGTCATCGAGAAATGGGTGACCAAAGAAAAGGTGGCCTGGTTACATGGCAAGACAAGAGAGATCACCGAGGATCGGCCTGTGGACTCCACTGGCGTCCTCATGATGTCAGGACAAAGCAAGGAAGTTCCCTGGCATGTCGAGTGGACTTAAAGGGTAACACGGACAAGAGTTGCACAGGACGGGGACAGGAGGGACGAGTTGCCATCTGCATTGTTGGACAAGACGTCCAGCAATGAAATCACAGATCCCAGAGATGGATTCATGCTTCAAGGTTTACAAAGCGCTTTCCTCTCACCACCCTGAAAGCCAGCAAGTGACTGCTGAGCTGCCATGAGTGACACTCAAGAATCCTGGAGGATGGGACGGATACTCGAGGACTGGGGAAGAAGAAAGAAGAGAGAGTCTGTAACTGTAGGCTACTGAGCTTGCTTGGTATTTGTGGGGAAATTCTAGAGGTAGGGCCAGTGACCACAGAGGAAAGGAGATAGTTCCACCAAGGCCAGCCTCACTTGACTGGCTTTTCTGACAGAATTGCTAAGCTGGTAGACCAGGGGAATGCTACAGATGGAGTTTACCTACATTTTAGCAAAGCATTTGATAACGTATCTCTTGCTATCCTTAGGAAGAGATGGAGAGGTCTGGGATAGACAGGAGCAGAGCCTGACAGATTTGGAGCTGGTCGAATAGCTAGAGACAAAGAGGAGTGTGTGTGGCTCATTGTCAGCCTCCAGTGGGTGCCCCAGGAATCTGTGCTTGGCCCTGGCTGTTTCCCATATTTGGATGAAGGCATGCGTATCAAAATTACAGATGACACAAAGCTAGAATTGTCAACGTACTCAGTGATAGCGTCAGGAATCCCAAAAAATCACGACAGGCTAGAGCGTTGGGCTGAATCAGATAAGACGAAATGTATTAGGGACAAATGTCAAGGCCAACCCTGGGATTCAAAAAATCAATTTCACAAGTCCAAGATGGGAGAGGGGAGGGGCAGGGTTAGACAGAATCCCAGAATTTCAGATTCGAAAAGGACCTCAGCACCCATACCCAGAAACAAGGCTCCACCTTGACACCCCCAACTAGTGTCCATCCGCCTTTGCTGGAAAATACCTTGTGAGCGAGGACTCCACCGCCTCTTGGAAGCAGCCATCTGTTTGACAAAATCTGGAGGGGTTTAGTGGCATGCAGGAGGATGTGCCAGCCCCAAAAGTTAACATGATCTTGGGCTGCATTAAGAGGGGGTGAGGGACCCATCCTGCCATGCTCTGCCTGGGTTTAGCCCATGTCACAGGAGGAGTGTTTAGAGCCCCTGGAGACGGGTTAGCCTGGTTAGAAGAAGTGACTCCAGAGGGTGTCTGGGAGTTATCAGAAAGGCCATCAGATAGAAAAGACACTGGCCTTATTCAACTTTGCCCAGAAGGCAGAACCAAGACCAGGGAGAGGGGGTGGGCAGAGGAGGCCAGTGGAGGCTAGAGGGCAGGAGCAGCTCACTGGAGGGCTTTAAGTAAAGGCTGGATAACCAGTTGGCACAATTTCCAATTAAAATGCCCTCAATAGGGTTTGAACAAGATAATCATTAAGTCGACCCTGTAACAAGCATTTACAGTGTCCAGTTTGTGCTGGGCACTGGGGCTCCAAAGACAAAAACCCCAGAGCCTCAGCCCTCCAGGAGCTCCCATGCTCTTAGATCTCCTCTGAGGTTCCTCACCTAGATGAGGGCCTTTGAGGACATCGGGCCACCTCTTTGAGCCTCAGTTTTCCCATCTATTAGATGAGGCTAAAAGTCCTCACCCTGCCCAACTTGTAAAGAAAACCAGCTGCCAAGGGCTGTGGAGATTGAGCTCTTCTTGGGTCAGATTGGGTCAAAACCAAACAAACAGCCAGTTTAGTTCCCTCAGTTAGTTCTCTAACTCCCTCATGAGCAGGTGGTACCAGTCAGGGAAGGGGGGGGGGGTCCGTACGCAGACAGCCACCCTCTGTCTCTCCGGGGCCCCTAAGGCCAAGGGAGAGAAGGTCCTACCCAAGAAGGGTTGAAGAAGAATAGTTGGTGACCCAGCTGGAGAGGGCTGGTCCTGGGCAGTTAAGGGCCAGAGGGACGCTTCCACAGCATCTTGTCATCTCTTCCCCCAGCCCCCCCCCCCAAATGATTGGCAGCGAGCTGAGTCCTCCCCATCTCCCCCAGCTCTGCTGGGATGCAAAAGAGCTCCAAAGTGTGGGCAGGAGGAAGTGGTGGGCCGCAAGAGACCAACCAATCAGGAGCTCCCCCGTGTGAAGCTGAAGATGATTCAGCTCCCTTGCCAGCACCTTTCCCAGCCAAGGGCTGGGGGAGGGAGAGGCTGGGGTGATGGCACAGACCCCCACCCCTTCCCTGTGTAGGTGGAGCAAGGGGGACGCTATTATGGGTGAGGCAGAGGTCAGAGCAGCTGCCCAGGGAGGCTGTGTGGCGAGAGGGCCTGAGCCTGGGGTTTGTATGAGGGACCAAGAAGTCCTCACGGGGGAGGCAGGGAGGATCAGGAGAATTCTGAATGAGAGCCTCCCAGGGGGGAAAATAACTAGATGAATCAGAAAAATTGTCTCCATGGAGCGGAGCCCTGGGCTGAGTCCAGAGGCCTGGCTGCTGCTAGTCTCGCTCGGCCCAGCAGATGACTTTGGGCAAACCCTGCCTCCTCGCTTTGGGCCTCAGCAGTCCCCTGAAAAATGGCATCCAGTTCCCTTCCCATAGATAGAGTTTTGTGAGGCTCAAGTCAGTCCATTTCACCAAACCTTTATTGAGAGCCTGCTGCATTGGAGGGCAAGTGCTAGACGGGGGGAGAGACAGCTAAGAAGGACACCCCCCTGCCCTCAGGAGCTTCCACTCTACTGACTGACCACATGGATGAGAGTGGCTGGGCTCTGAGCAGCCTCGAGTGCTGGGCACAGGTGGAGTATTCGGATTGGTCTGACTCACCGCTAAGATGGTATTCAGTCACATCCACAGCCATGTCCCCCAAGATCTGCAAAGGAAACCCAGAGGTAGAGAGGGTCAGTCAAGGCAGGGAACCGGGCTTTGCCAGCCATCGCGTGGTCCCAAAGCTACCAGACCTACCTTTGACATAAATCACAGGTCCAGAGCCCCCCAAAAAGTCACGAAAGACAACATCTTACAGAGTGTCCAGCCAGGAAGCTGACCCTTCCATAAGGAGCCCCACCTCTCCCTGGAAGCCTTCCCTGACTTCCCCAGCGCACCGTGGGCAAAGCCCTCCCTACCCTCTCCCATGGCCTGCCTGGCTTCCCCCCATTGGGCACTCAGCAGAGACCTTCCACAGCAAACACCCAAATACTCAACCCCCTTTGACTATGTTAACTCCCGCTACGACCAGAAACGTGCTTGGCTCTGGGGGAGAGACAAGCTTGGCTAAGACAGGTCCCCGTCTGCATGGCACCCACCATCTAGGAGAGGGACACGAAAAGTAACCCTAAGAGCGAAGGAGAGGACGGCAGAGAGGAGCCGACTCGAGCTCTGGCTGGGGACAGAAGCCTGCAGGCGGGAGCCTCGGCTTCCCCTAGACTGAGCAGGGCCTGCCTAGCCTGGCCTGCCTTCCTGTCATTGTCCTGCCCCCCTCCCCACCCCCCCATGCCTTCCTCATCGCCATCCCCGGAGCAGGAGGCAGCAGGTCCTGCTTCCCAGACCGGAGGCCCGAGAGCTGGAGTCGGAGTCCCAGCTCTGACCCCTTCCCTGCTCGCTGCGTGACCCTAGGCAAGTTCCCGAAAGCTTCTGAGCCTGTTTTCTCTCTCACAAAGGGGAACATCATACTTGTACATCCTATGTCATGGGAGGAGAAGCGTTTTGGAAACCGTGAAGCTATCTAATGTGCCTTATAACTGTTGTTCGTCGTCGTCGTCGTGTTGTCGTCATCATAATCATTATCATTGCATTCTTTTGTTTGTTTAAATAGAGAAGGAATTTCGGTAGCGTTAGGTCGCTATCTGGGCCCTAAGCAAAACGGCAAAGTAAGAGACTTCTCTTTCCTTTTTTGTTTGCTCATTTATTGTTTTCTTCTAACCTTAGATCTCATTAACCAAATAAGCATCCCAGAAAAACAAGTAACATAAAAAAGAATTAGGCAGAAACATGTAAGCACCAAACCATGTGTTTGTTTTCAAACTGTGTATGTTAACCTAAAAAAGAAAAAATAATAAAAAAAATTATCCAGCCTGCAATTCGGCCTTCTCACAGTGTGTTTCTGTCAGATGTAGGTCCTCCGTCCTTGCCTCCTTCCTCGTTGATAAATTACCCACCTAGTAAGGAATAGGCACTGTCCTAGGCCCTCAGGGGCTGACAGTTTACTAGGCGGTGGAGCCCATGCCCACATAAGTAGGCAGACATCTGTGGAAGGAGGAAGGACTGCCAACTGAGGAGATGAGGACAGGCTTCCTGTAGGAGGTGTCCCCCGAGCTAAGCCTTGAAGGAAGCTAAGACTTCTAAGAGATGTCATCGGTGAGGAAGGGTGTGCATTCCTTCCATCTTTGCAGGATGGTCTGGCCAAAGGAGCGGTCGTGGGAGATGGGTGGGAGAAAGGAAAGTGTACGGAGGCCCCCTCCTGCCAGTGTCCTCAGGTCCTCCCCAGCTAGCTCTGTCTCCCCTAGCCACCGGCCTTCACAGCTGACCCCGCCTGCCTCCCTCATCCTCAGTCAAAAGCTTTCTCTGTCCAGGCAACACGGAATTAGGGACCTGGATCTTAATTCTGTCTCTGCTCCTTATTAGCTTGGGAAAGGCCTTTCTCCTCCCCGGGCCTCAGTTTCCTCATCTGTAAAATGAGGATGTTCCCAACTTTTTCCAAGATAAGGATCCTCCTCTAAGGTTCAAAAGAATATCACCAACCCTGACCTGGACAGAACTGGGCTCTTGGGATCCTGCCAGAGAGTGCAGGATGGCAAAGTACTTCCCTGGGACCAGCCGGACCGACCAGCGTGTTCATGATTTATTCATCCCAGTGGCCTCTGCTTACAGTTTGAGAAAGTTGCATGTGCCTGATCAGGGCCTCTTCCATCTACAGAAGGCATCTGGGGATTCGCACTTGGATCTCTGGGCCAAAAGCTCCATCAAGGTTGAAGATATCTGCATGTTGGCACTAACTCCTGCGGTCTTGGTTACCTGATCTAATTATCTGGTCGATATAATTCAGACTAAGGTGTAGGTGACTACTGATAGGTTTCATCCTCCCAGGGATAGTTACATTTTATTTTTATTGATTAAAACCCTTATCTTCCATCTCCGAATCAATACCAGGTATTGGTTCCAAGGCAGAAGAGCCGTAAGAGCTGGGAAATGGGGGTTTGGTGACTTGCCCAGGGCCACGTAGCTAGGAAATATCTGAGGCTAGATTTGAACCCAGGACTCCCATCTCTAGACCTGATTCTCCGTCCATTGAACCCCCTAGCAGTCCTCTGATATCTGCATTTTAAAAGAGCCTAAAGAACTAAATGAATGTCTCCTTGGGAAACTGGTGAAGGGAAGACCCCGGCTCCTTGGGAGCATCTCCCCCTTTCAGAGCAAGAACAGAACCAGAGGAGACCCTCAGCCCTTGGCGGGGCACCCAGGAGGCCAGGCTCCAAGAGGTGAAGCCAACAGCTGGCTTGTGGCAGAGCCAGGAGAGGAAGCAGCCCAGGCCCGTCGACCCCAGAGAGGGCTTTTCCATCCCCTGAACTGTCTCCCAGAGAGGTCTGGGCTGGGGGTGATCTCTGTCCAAGAATGGGGCCCAGCCGGTCTGGAATGGCAGGTCCGGCAGGCTCACGCACTGATGAGGGCCCAGGGCTGCTACGGGGCAATGCGAGGGGACTGGCCTAGGGAGAGGGAGATGAGAGGGCCCAAAGGACAAATCCTGGGCTCTGGAGGCCAGCCAAGGGGCGATACGGCCTCCCCAGCCTGCTGGGGCTCCCCGTTCTTTGTTGAACCGCTAAGCCTGAGCTGTCCCGCTTGTCTCTCCCCGCTAGAGGAGAATTTTTGCCTCCCGTAGAGATGGCTGGCCTTTGGCCTCCCCCGCGGTCGTCCTGGAGCCTTGCCAGGGTGGGCAGCCATGCCCCCAGCGTCCTCCATGCAAGTCCCAGACAAGGACACGGTCCCCACTCTCAAACTGTCTCTGGTCTAGCAGGGAGTCTCACAGTACCTAGAATGATGGCTTTGGATTCAAGGACCCGAGTTCCAGTCCTTGCCCAGCCCTTTCCTGGCTCTGGCTTCCCCTCGGGAACTTCTGATTTCTTGCTCTTAGCCTACTAGAAGGTCACTCGGATCCTCAAGCTGCTTCCACACCTACAGCAGGTCCCCAGCAGGCCTCAGCTTTCCTTCTCCCCTCTCCCCACCCCCCATCCAAACTTACCTGTTCTGTGGCCCAGGCTCCATCATCTTTCCAGGGACAGCGAGTCAGTCTGATGAATGAATCTATGTTATTTCAATAGCTAGGGGATGGGGGCGTTACCTCTCTACAGGTGATAACACTTGCCTCCAGAACAGAGGCCTTCTGGAGACAATGCCTTCCCCCAAGGTAGAGAGCTGAAGCAGGCCGAGGGAGGACCACATTCTGGTGCAGGGGTGCGATTTACCATGCACGTAAATGAGTTTGGATGAGGGAGAAAGTGCCATTATGCCCATTTTACAGAGGAAGAAACTGAGGCCCGGCAAGGGGCATACAGCTGCCTCCGCAACAGCTTCAGTTTACAACGTGTCTTTCTCACACCAGCCTCATGGGGGCGTCCTCACCCCCACTTTGCATTCAGACTTGGGGTTCAGGCTCCTTACATTAACCTGGGGATGTCCTAAGTTTGGTTCAGCCCATTTCCAGGACCACCACCCTCTTCACCTACTCAGAGCCAGCCAATGGATTGAGCCAATCCACCCCAAATTAGAGGCTGGAGCACTGTCCCTCCTCCCAAGATTGGGAAAGAGCTGGATTTGGTCTCAGTCATCTTTGCCTGGGCACCCCACTTTGATGCCTGCCTTTGAGTAGTCTGCTTGCCTACCTGTCTGCCTTCCTTCCTTCCTTCCTCCCTCCTCTCTTCTTCCCTTTCTCCTTCCCTCCTTCCTTCCTTCCTTCCTCCCCTCCTTCTTTCCTTCCTTCCTTCCTTCTTTCCTGCCTTCCTCTCTCCTTCCCTTCCTTCCTCTCTTCCTCCCTCCTTCCCTCCCTCCCTGCTTCCCTCCCTCTTTCCCTTCCTCCCTTCCTTCCTCCTCCCCTCCTGCCTTCTCTCCCTCCCTTTCTTCCTTCCTTCCTCTCTCCTTCCCTCTCTCCCTCCTTCCCTTCCTCTCTCCTTTCCTTCCTTCGTCCTTTCCCTCCCTCCCTGCCTTCCTTCCTTCTTTCCTCCTTCCCTTTCTTCCTTCATTCCTCTCTTCCTCCCTCCCTCCTTCCTTCCTTCCTTCCTTCCCTTATCAAATCCCACTCTGGGGAAGGGGACCTGACTTGAGTCGGTCATTGTCCCCCACCTGCAGAATTCTGGAGGGGGCCCTAAATGAGCCTTGAGATCTCAAATTCTTGGCTTTCCCAGATAAGGAAGCTGAGGCTGGAGAAAAGGACTCTTTGGTTACACAATGGAGCCCAGGCTCTTTTCCATGAGTCACACTCCCTCTGCCATCAGGCTCCAGCCCCGTTCCCTGCATGGGGGTCCTTTCTGAGGAGTGAGAGAGTCCCCAGGGATCTAGCCCAGCTTCTCCCACTCCCAGGGCATCCCTGGCCCAGCCCCATCTGGCTTGGGATGCTGGCAGGGGCTCCCGCCTCTGCTGCAGAGAGAGAATCATTCATCAGGCTGCTATCCATTCCCTCCTATGGCACCTCATTAGCTGACACAACATTTGCATTCCCCTCTCTCCCTCCCTCCCTCCCTCCCTCTCCAGTTCTGCAGGTGAGCGCAGGGAAGGGAGCAGCCAGGGGAGGGCTGCTCCAGAAACCACCCGGTGGAGAGGTGCCTGCACATACTGGGAGGCCCCTGCCACCCAAAGGCCCCCAGTGCGTTTGGGGATTCGTGGAGGAGGGAAATCTTTTTCTGAGACTTTCTTTTGTCACCCGGCCAAGGACGACACTGGCTTCTCCAAGCAGAGCCTGCATGGGAACAGCCTGCTCGCTCCCACTATGCCGGATGAACATGGCACACCTGGGTTCTAGTCCTGGCTCTATGTACCTCTGCCCTGCTGGGTGCTACTTGAAAACTTCCTTTCCCACCCTGGGCTGCAGTTTCTCCATCTGAGTGTCAAGCTCAAAAATTTCTCTCAGATATACTCCATTTCGGAGGGCGGGAAGGGGAACAAGAGCTAGTTTTAAGATCCTGTCTGGGCTTAAATCCTGGACCAGACATTGACCTGCTGTCTGACCTTGGGCAAGCCTCAGAATCTCTGGGAGCCTCAGTTTCCTCCTCTGTAAAATGGAGACCACAGCCCTTACACTCTGTTCCTTCAGAAAAGCAAGTGATGCAATGGGCATAGTGCCACACTTGGGGCCAAGACCTGGCTGAATATCCCCCCCTCACACACTTCCTAGATGCATGAGCCCAGGTAAATCTCTAAACCACTCTATGCCTCAGTTTTCCCATTTGTAAAATGAGAGGGTTGGAAAGGGCTTCAAACAAATGGTCCCCATCCTCTTTGGATTGTGTGAATGGAAAGTCCAATGAGCCCTGGCCTGGAAGAGATCCAGCAGGGCTGTGAAGATCCTCTCTGTGGTCTCTAATACATGTCTCAGGGCCCTTCTAGCACCCAAATGCCAGCGTTCCACTTGGATGGTGGGGGGCTAAGGGACAAAGAATCCCCCTATAGCTCAAGCGCGCTCCTAGATGCCAGGCCTACGTGGCTCTACCTCCAAGGGAGGGGGGGGAATGGGCTGGGCTCCAGAGGGTCTCTGCAGAGCGCAGGATGGAATTCTGGGGAATTGTCAAGCACCTCCAAATCCAAAGGCTCCAGAAGGGGAATTTGGCCCTGGCGATGAAGGGAAAGGTTTGCAGAGAAGAGCTGGGAAAAGGCCAGAGCCCTCGCAAGGCTCACAACTGCCCAGGGCTCCTCACACCCCTTCTCCACTGTGCCAAGCCTGAGCCTCTGTTCCACATCCTGTCTAGTTCCTAAGCAGTCAGCCCAGAAGCCCTAGACTCTGAAACAGTAGGGGGTGTCAGCCAGCAACCTGAGGGGAGGGGTAGCAAAAAGCAAAGCCTTCTTCCGTGGCTAAGAATGTGGATTCCCCCCCCCCCCCCAGGAATGCTCTTGGGCACAACCCATGCCCACAGCTACAGATTCTTACCGAGAGCAAGCACCTTGGCAGCCAACAGCCCCCCTTAAGTCCCCTGAATATGCGGAGCTGCTCCCCACGCCCCTTCCTTCAATCTGCCCCTCTGAGAGCTCTTCCACCAGGCAATGGTTATTATAGGACTAAACATTGGAAGCAAGCTTAGCGATCCTCCTCTTTATTTTACAGATGAGGAAACTGAGGCAGAGAGGGGCAAGGGATTTGCTTGCGGTTACACGGGTAGTAAGTGCAGAGAGAACTGGAACCCAGCTTCTCAGCCTGCAGATCTCACGCTCCCCTCCGCTACATTCTACAGCCCGCGGCCCTCCCCTCCACTGGCCTGGCTGGAGGGTATAGTGGCCCAGGGGTGGGGGGATGGGAGTGTACCGAGACCTGAGCCCGAGGGCCGGGGAAAACGGGGAGGAGACTGCATGCAGTGGCCAGGGGCGATGAGCCTCGCCGGGGCGGGTGTCCTCAAAGGAGAGGAGGGGTCGGGTGCAGATGGGGTGGGAGGAGGAGGAGGGAGGAGGGGATCCCACTCACCGAGCTCCAGGAACGCTCTGCGGGTCCGAGTCCGAGTCCGAGGCTGCTCGCTGGGGACACTTAGAGACCCCCACCCCGGCACAATACCCTGCTCAGTCCCCAGCCCCGGCCCTGCCACTGCCCGGGTCCCCTCCCGCGCGCCCGGTGTCAGCCGGCAATGCAGCGCGAGCCTCGGCCCCGGCCCCAGCCCTAGCCCTGCCGCTCCTCCCTCGGGGGCTTCACGCCCTGCCCGCGCTGCCCAGCGCTGCCCTGCCCTGCCCAGTCCAAGCCGGGCCGCCCTCCTCCGCAAACCCTGCAGTGGCCGCGGCCCCGGAGCCCAGAGTCCCCGGCCCTGGGGCAGCCCTTGGGGATCGCCTAACGCTGCGGCTGGACTGCCCGGGAGCGGGCAAGCCCAGAGGCGAGCGTCAGCGGCGAGCCAGCCTAGCCGGAGCGGGCAGACTCACAAGCAAAAGCGCCGCAGTCAGGGCTCATTCCCAGAAGAGAGAGCAGGCGGGGTGTGCGTGCGTGTATGCGCGTGTGTGCGCGTGTGCGCGCGTGTGTGTGTATGTCTGTGTGCTCTGTGTGTCTGCGCGCGCGCCTGGGAATGCGCCAGCGTGTGCCCGCGGGTGTGCCTGAAATCGACAAAAGCCCGCTCCTCCCCCCCGCCCGGGAGCTCCAGTCGCAGCTCTGCAGTCCGCGGGGGACTCGGCGCTGTCCATCCCGGGCTGCCTCAACCCAAGAGAAACACCTCCTGCACCTGCTGGCTCGCTCGTTCCTTCAGCAGACGGGGTGGTCCGGGGCCTGGGCAGCTTCTGCGCTGGCCCTCTGGGGTGGACAGGGCATTTCTTGGGGTCAGGAGCGCGGTGCCCGCAGCTCATTCCCCCCTCGCAGCCTCCCTTTTCCCAGTGAGAGAATGGGCACAATCACCGCGCGTGCCAATGCAGGGGAAAGTATTTGCGAAGTGCCTGCTTCATCCCTAGGCCTGGACCTCAGCGGCGAGGAATCCAGAGGGCAGCTCCAGCCCTCAACAGGGGGCTGCGGCCCTTAAAAGGGACGCGGGGGGCCAGTGAAAGGGGGTTTTCTCGGGGAGGTCCCAGGAAAGGGGAGCGGATTTGTGGGGAAATGGAAATGTGGTACCAAGCCATGTGTACAGGAAATGGTAGCCTTGATCTGAGAGTAGGGTTTTTGTATGCCCAGCCTATACAGCAGGCATTTAATAAATGCTGGCTGAATGATTGCTGTTATGTAAATAAGAACAGTTCAGGGAGCAGCTCGGTGGCTGGAGACCTGGGCCTAGAGAGGGCTCAGATCTGGCCTCAGACACATCCTGGCTGTGTGACCCTGGGCAAGTCACTTGTCGGGAATTGCCTAGCCTTGCCTCTCTTTTGCCTAGTGTCGATGCTAAGATGGAAGGTAAGGGTTTATTAAGAATAGTTCACATTGGGGGCAGCTGGGTAGCTCAGTGGATTGAGAGTCAGGCCTAGAGACAGGAGGTCCTGGGTTCAAATCTGGCCTCAGACACTTCCCACCTGGGTGACCCTGGGCAAGTCACTTGACCCCCATGGCCCACCCTGACCACTCTTCCACCTATAAGTCAATACACAGAAGTTAGGGTTTAAAAAAAAAAAAAGGATAGTTCACATTAAGGTTTCGGAAGGGCTGTCTGTGTGAGCTGAGGTTACTGCCCAACACAAACCCCTGGTGGAGCTTGGGAGGACTCCAGAATGGGAGGAAGAGAAGACCCCCACCCTCACTCCCCACCCCCCTACCCCCGGCATCGCCCTCTGGAGGCTGCTTGGTGTTTCGAAGCGTCTGGAGCTGCAGGGGAGGAGGATGGGAAATGGCTGTTTTCTAAACCGAAGCTCAGTTTTTAAACTCCCGTGATGGGAGCCATTCTGTCTGGTTGCAAATAGCCCAGGCTCTGCCAAATGCAAGCTGCGGGTGGCCGGGAGGGAGGAATCCCGTGTCAGGGCTGCTCTGATGCCCAGGAATGGCAAGAGACCTTCTTGGAGGGCTCCCGCAGGAGAGTGGATGTGAGGAAGAACTCAGGAGAAGTCGCCGCCCAAGCGTCCTCCTCCCCTTCGCCTCCCTGGGTGGGCACGAAGGGACGAGACTCCTCACACTGTTATTATTAGTGGAGTCATTATTGTTTGTCTCCTCCGAGAACTCACTTAACCGTTGAATGATTGAATGGGGAATACAGCTTGGGGGAGAAGGAAGAGTGAGGTCCGGGGAGACTAGACTCGGGCTCAGATCCAAGCTCTGCCGCCCATCAGCCACTACCCTGGGTCAGTAGCTACCCTGGGTCAGCAGCTACCCTGGGTCAGCAGCTACCCTGGGTCAGCAGCTACCCTGGGTCAGCAGCTACCCTGGGTCAGCAGCATCTTGGGCTTCTCGGAGCTTCAGTTTTGTCATCTCTAAAATGGGAATAACAATGATGGCCAACACTTATACAGTGTGCCAGGCCTGTCCTAAGCCCTTTACAATTGTCTGAACTCCACAACAACCCCGAGAGGTTTGTGCTATTATTAGGCATTTTTATTATTGGACAACAGAGGAGGTGATTTGCTATGAGTCACACAACTAAGCTAGTAAGTGTCTGGAGGCAGATTTGAACTCAGGTCTTCCTGATGCCAAAGTCAGCATTCTATACATGAGGGCACCCGCCTTACTACCTATCAGGGATGTTGGGGGGGGGGGGGGAAAGCATTTGGCACACCTGAAAGTGGCCACATTGATTTTTTTTTAAACCCTCACCTTCCATCTTGGAGTCAATACTGTGTATTGGCTCCAAGGCAGAAGAGTGGTAAGGGAAGGCAATGGGGGTCAAGTGACTTGCCCAGGGTCACACAGCTGGGAAGTGTCTGAGGCCATATTTGAATCCAGGACCTCCCATCTCTAGGCCTGGCTCTCCATCCACTGAGCTACCCAGCTGCCCCCTCCACATTGATTTTTAAAATCCTTTCCTTCTGTCTTTTTTTTTTCTTTTCCTTAAACCCTTTCCTTCCATCTTAGAATCAATCATTCCAAGGCCGAAGAGCGGTAAGGGCTAGGCAATGGGGGTTAAGTTGACTTGCCCAGGGTCACACAGCTAGGAAGTATGTAAGGTCAAATTTGAACCCAGGACCTCCTATCTCCAAGCCTGGCTCTCTATCCAACTGAGCCACTTAGTTGCCCCTATAACTTCGGAATTCTTGAATTTTGATTTTCACTGTGTCATTCACATGGCTGTGGAGGAAAGGGCCAGACAAACTCTCTTCCCTGGTTAATATTTCCTTTTTCTTGCAGAAAAAAAAAAACTATGATTTATCACTTGTTTATATGGGTTTATGATTTGGGCTTTCGGTTTTAAAAGATGACTCTATTGCAAAGATGAGTAATATGGAAATTACTAGAAATATGGAAATAGGTATTGAGTGATATGATATGGATAACCCAGTGGAATTACTTGTCAGCTCTGGGAGGGGGGAGGTCAAAGGAGAGGGAGAGAACATGAATCATGTAACCATGGAAAAATACTTCAAAAAAATAAAAAGGGGTTAGCTGGCTGGCTCAGTGGATTGAGAGTCAGCCTTAGAGATGGGAGGTTCTGGGTTCAAATTTGGCCTCAGACACTTCCCAACTGTGTGACCCTGGGCAAGTCACTTGACCTCCATCGCCTAGCCCTTACCACTCTTCTGTCTTAGAAACATAAGGTAAGGGTTTTAAAAAAAATAAATAAAATAAAATAAAGAGAAAAAATAAAAAACATATTTCCTTTTTCTTCATATGATTTGATGTAACTAAGTGGAAATGGGGCAGATAGTTAACAGGATTGTTTGTGGATACTCAAAGACCTGCCTCAGAACATTCATGAGTCAACCCTGTGAGAAGGAAATCAGCTCTGGAGCAGCTGAGGGTGTCAGAGGGTCAGTTAGCTTCCCCTCCGAGGTTGGACTTCACAAAGGATTCCAATCCAATCCAATAATCATTTGTTAAATGCCTACTATGTGCCAAGCACTGAGAATACAATAAAAAAGAGAAAGACAGTCCCTATCCTCAAAGAGCTTATAGTACTTCGTATTTTTTCCAGATTATTTTGATACAATTTTTAATATTCATTTTCTGACACTTTGAAATCCATGTTCTCTCCCTCTCTCTTCCCCCCCCAGAAGGCAGATAATATGATATAGGTTAGACATATGTTAACATATAATACATATTGCCATGGTCCTCATGTGAAACAAGACACATGGTGCTTACACTAGAGAATAATTCATGGGGAACTTTTCTATAACAATGTAATATACTTTATATAATTCAGTAATAAAGTGAAGAATGTTGTGTTTCCATCTGCATTTGGACTCTGTTCCTTCCTCCTTTTTTGGTCACTAGTCCCTTGGAGTTGTTCTGAATCCATACCTTGTAGATAATTGTTGTCACTCTCAGTTGATCAGTGTACATTATTGCAGTTACTGGTTACAATGTTCTCCTGGTTCTGCTCGCTTCACTTTGCATCTGTTCATATAAGTCTTTCTCAGTTTTATGAACAACTCCTGTTCATCATTTCTTACCATGTTATTATATTCCATCATAAGCATATATCACAATTTGTTCAGCCATTCCCTAGTTGATGGATAACCCTTCAGTTTCTAGTTCTTTGCCACCACAAAAAAAGAGTTGCTAGAAATATTTGTGTATAGGTAGTTTCTTTACTCCTAAATTTAATCTCTTTGGGATACAGATTTAGGACATCCACAGTTTGATGGCCCTTTGGGCACAGTTCCAGATTAGGAGTTTACAATCTCATGGTGGGGGGGGGGGGAGACAACACACCAAAGGAGGCAGGAAAGGGAGAAGGGGAGAATAAAGACCAGAGTTTCTTGTCCCATGAAGTCAGGCAGAGTAGCAGACACAGACTGGAGTGAGGCAAAAAGTCCAGGTTCTGCCCTCTCAAAAGGAAGGCATTAGATGTTGGTAGGCTACCCTCCAATCAGAGGGGAGAGGAGGCTGAGAGTGGTAGTGTCAGTCAAAGCCTGAGTTAGCAACCTGGTGGTAAGATTAGAAGTGATGAACTTAATTTGGGAAGGGAATATTGTTCTCTGGAGTTAAAACCAGGCAGAGCAACAGATGCTGAGAGGAAGTGAAGGGAGACGCTGTGTCTTGTTAAAACTTCTTATCCAGCACAGTTAGGTGGCTCAGTGGATTGAGAGCCAGGCCTGGAGATGGGAGGTCCTGGTTTCAAATTTTGCCTCAGAAACTTCCTAACTGTGTGACTCTGGGCAAGTCACTTATTCTTCTTCCTTGGAAACAATACCTAGTTCTGATTCTAAGATGGAAGGTAAGGATTTTAAAAAACAAACAAAAACTTGGGGTCTGTCCTAGAACTCATCACTAGGTAGGCATTTCCTAAATGTTTCTGACTGAATGAATAGTGCATTTCCAATTTACCCAGCTCAAACATTTACTAAGCCAGGCATTGGACTAGAAGGTGTAAGTGTTAAAATTAATGGTTTGGCTAAATATATGAAAATTATAAATCTTTTATTTATAAAAGAGGTAGAAAGAGTGAAAGTACAAAAGGATAGAAAAGACATTAACCTATCCAACAAAATATTGTTCCAGTGCTTGGTTCAGCCAGGTTAACCTTCAATCAGAATAAAACTCTCTCCAGAAGACAGGAAGGGAAAACCAGCTATCCACTCACCCAAGACAATGACTGGAGCTGAAGGTGACTCCTGAGGCCTACTTTCTTCTCTCAGCCGACCTTCTTCTTGAAGCCGACTTCCTTCTTGGAGTTCACTCTCTACTAACCTCCTTCACTAGCCCCTTTTCATGGGGACCAATCACAGTATCCAAATTGTCTGAATTGTCACCTTTGGATTCACACCTTTCTAAGTGTGTGAACTCTTCTTCTCACCTAGTATCAAGTAAGGTCTGAACTCACTAAGTGGTTTTCAAGCTTCTCCCACCTAGTTCAAACTCGTGTTGATTCAAAGTTATTACCAACCAAAGTGTTAACTCTAACTAGACAAAGAAAACAAAGGATTCCCTTTTCACAAGTGTGAACTCAAAGAGAACCAAGAATTCCCTTTTACAAAGGAAACAAGTAAATAAGTATCTACTATGTGGTTAGGCACTGTGCTAAGCTCTTTACAGATATTCTCTCATTTGGTCCTCACAACAACCCTGGAAGGCAGGTGCTATTATTTATTTTCATTTTACAGTTGAAGAAACTGGGAACTTAAGTGACTTGCCTGTGTGTGGCACAACTAGTGTATGAGATTAGATTTGAATTCATATCTCCCTGACTTGAGATCCAGTGCCCTACCACCTGAACCATCTAGCAGCTAAAAGGCAACCCAAAGATACTTGACTCAGACTCAAGCTTCAAATTCTAGTCATATCATTTAGAGCTAGAAGGGAACCATAAAAATCACTGGGACTAACCCTCTTGTTTTACAGACAGGGAACCTGAGGCTTGGAGAGGAGAAGAGACTTGACCAAGCTCTCACAAGAGAAGAAGTGGCAGAGCAGAAATTCACACTCTGGTCCTTGGACTGTCCCCCAGTAAAGGACCTACTTCCCAGCTCAGCAGATGGTCCTTAGTTCATAAGAAACTCCTTGAGATGAGAGGTTTTAGGTTCACATCTAATATTACACACTTCCTAATTCTGTGACCCTGGGCAAGTCACTTAACCCCCATTGCCTAGCCCAGGGGTCAGCAACGTATGGCTCTCGAGCCCTGTCTGGCTCTTTTGAGGGCCAGATATGGCTCTTTCTGCAGGAACCATAAAGCCAATTTTTTTTCAGGCACTGTTACAGGAGCGGCACTGTGAGCACTGTATGGCTCTCACAAAATTACATTCTAAAAAATGTGGCATTTATGGCTCTCACGGCCAAAAAGGTTGCCGACCCCTGGCCTAGCTCTTATTGCTCTTCTGCCTTGAAACCAATACATTGTATTGATTCTAAGATGGAAGGTAAGGTTGTTTGTTTTTTAAGATAAATGCTTTCCAGGGAATTACTCAGCACAATAAAGGCTTTTTAAGACTATCTCTAATTTTACAAATCCTTAATGTCCAAGAATTTTTTTTTTAACAAATATGTAACCAATTTTTTTAAACACTTACTTTGCTGGGGAAGACCTAAATGAAGTGATGATTGCTCCCAGAAAATATTGCCCAGGTGTAAAATATTTTGTGTGTCATCCTCTATTCAAATCCACATCTCACAACTGATGCTTCCATCTTACTAGACTAAAACACACTATGGGAATTCAAAGCAAAGTAATTTAATTAAGCAGAATAACAAATAAGAAAAACAATCCCCTGCCTAATATACATAGGCTTCTACAGTTTCTAGGCTTCATAACACACTCATAGGGTTCTATTCCAGTTGGAACACATCTCTCCTTCCAAAGCTGCCACTTGCTGCTTTCCCACAGAGCCACTGATGTCATCTGCTGGGCTGCTTCCTCTGCTGAGCTGCCATCTGCCATTTCTTGGCTAAGGTTGCTTCTCCATTGAGTAGTGACTGCCATCTGCTGCCTCTGCACTGAATTGCAGCAGCCAGGTGGCATCTTCCCTACTGGGAGTGTTCCTAATTAGTCACAGGATTAATAGGTGGAAAGGAATTTAAATAGCTTTCTTGAGGTAGCCTATGACCCCCAGGGATATTTCAGTTCTTTTATGAGTCAGACCCACAGCTATATCCACCCAGCCAGCACAGCCAAAGTGACCCTAAGGTCATCTCTCTTTTTATCTACACTAGTTCCTCCTTAGTGAGCATTCACTCTGGTCTCCCTGTTTTTCTATCTTCCCCGATCTTCCATGTTCATATTCATTGCTTCCATGATACTATCTCTCCCTCTTATCCTCTGCTGTCCCTTTCTCCTTTTGCCTTCAATCTCTCCCAACATCAGGATCTTTTCCAATGAATCCTACCTTCTCATTAAGTGACCTAAGTATTTAAGCTTCAAGACTTGACCTGCTAGTGAATAGTCTGAATTAATTTCTTTAAGTATTAACTGATTTAATCTCCTTACTGTCCAAGAGTGTC
This sequence comes from Gracilinanus agilis, assembly GCF_016433145.1. NCBI lineage: Eukaryota > Metazoa > Chordata > Mammalia > Didelphimorphia > Didelphidae > Gracilinanus > Gracilinanus agilis. The sequence goes on along the minus strand of NC_058135.1, from coordinate 291,028,460 downwards.
TCAGAAGTCTTGTCCTGCACTGATTCAATGGTGCTTAGCTTTCCTTGTAGTCCAACTCTCATAACCATACATGGCAGTGCCCTAGCCATCTTCTCATAATGCCACCCTACCTATCATAATAAACAGCTCAGTTCAAATTGGCAAAAGACTTTTACCTTCTTTCCTAAATACATTTTTATTGACATCTTTTGTCTTTGCCTCACTATGTTTACCAATATGTCTCCCCAGAGGTCCATCCCTTATAAAGTAAAACCAGCACATCAAAAAAGGCTGACTTAATCTGCAAAATTCTGCACCCATCATCTCCCACCTCAGCAAAGAAGTAAAAGAAGGTGTCTTCTCCTATGTCTCCTCCGGAACCAAGCTTAGTCATTAGAGTTTTGAAGGAATTTGTTTTGGATTGTTTTGTGGTTCCTCTCCTTTGTGTGCATGTTATTTTTCTGATTCTGCTCATATGTTTCTACATCAATTAGTTCTACAAGTCTTCCCAAGCTTCTCTGAATTTATTTTTTATCCATTTCTTACAGCTCAACCCAGTACAATTTCCATTATATCTATGGATAACAATTTGTTTAGCTGCTCAGGGCTTTTCATTTCTGATTTCATTGATCCTCACAGCATTCCTTGGAAGCTAGTGGTACAAAGATTACTGTTCCCATTTCACAGATTAGTAAGAACCATCCAGGGGAGCAGCCTAAATAGCCCTGGTACTCTCTTTGAAAGACCTGAAAAGAAGTGTAGGCTAGCACTTCCCCTGTACCCCACCCCACCAGGAGGCAAGTCCTCCTAATGGAAGATATTCAGACTAGGTATTCCTGCCAGGCCTCACCAGTCCCTTTTGCGACATCATCTCATTTGACCTTCAACAGTCCCAGAGGGAGTCCTGGCTGCAGTCAGAGTCTGGGCTGAAATGAGCAGAATCCAGATAAGGCATCAAAGCCCCTGGGTTCAAATCTAGGCTTTAATTTACTACCAGGGTAACCTGGGGAAAGTCACTGATCTCCTCTAGCTTTTAGGCTCTTTAATCCACAAAATGATCTCTAAGGGGGAGCAGAGCCAAGATAGCAAAGAAGGTACAGGGGCTCATCTGATTTCTACCAAATGACCCTCCAAAAAAGCAACGATATAATTCCTCAAAATGAATTCTGGAGTAGCATAACCCATAAAAAGACAAGGTGAAGTAATTTTTCAGCCTAAAACAACTTAGAAGGCAGGTTCCAGGGATCTAGTACACCAGGGCAGGCCACACTGAGACAACAGACCTTGGACCCAACTGAAGCACCAGCCAAGGCTTCGAGAGCTCTGAGCCACAAATGGTAAGGAGGGTTGGACAATTTCTCGGAAGGAGATTAGAGGGGTCCCTTTGCTGGCTCTAGTTGTAAGACTCTTGTCATTTTTGCCCGTACACAAACCAGGTCACAGTCCTAAGTTGCAGTCTCTGGGTAAGGAGGAGCACCAGCATGTGCCAGCACTTGAAGCCACAGGGAGCAAGAGACCCTGGTCATAGTTCCAAGGGGGGAAAGAGTGTTTGGGGTTACAGACCAGAGCACAGGCTAGGACACGTCTCCTTTAATCATACCTCCTTGGAAGAACTAAATATAGACAGATTCCCCAGAGCTAGTTCCAAAGGCAGCTGCACAAAGAACCTAAAGCTTAGAAGAGTGCTCCCTTCACCACAGTTGCAGAACCCAACTTTAGTAGTTTTTGAAACTAAAAGAAAAGAAAAAGACTGGAAAGTGAGCAAACAACAACAACAACAAAAGAAACTCAGCATAGAAAGTTATTTTGGTGACAGGGTAGACTCAAGCTCAGAAGATAGACAACAAAGCCAATACTGCTGCATCCAAAGCCTCCAAGAAAAATATTAATTACTCACAAGCTCAAAAAGAATTAATGGAGGAGCTCAAAATGATTTTTAAAATCAAATAAGAGAATAGAAGAAAAATTGAGAAAAGAAATGAGAGTGAACTATGAAAAGAACATTTTTTTCTAAGACAGAATTGGCCTTTTGGGAAAAAGAGGTATAAAAATTCACTGAGGAAAAGAACTCTTTACAAAGTAGAATTTGCCAAATGGAAAAGGAAGTACAAAAACTCACTCAAGAGAATGATGAATTGGACAAATGGAAGCTTATGACTCCCCGAGACATTAAGAAACAATCAAACAAAGTCAAATGAATGGAAAAAATAGAAGAAAATATGAACTATTTCATGGGGAAAATAATTGACCTGGAAAATATATCCTGGAGAGATAATTTAAGAATTATTGGACTACCTGAAAGCCATGATCAGAAAAAGACCTTAGACATCATCTTTTCAGAAATCATGAAGGAAAATTGCCCTGCTATTCTATCTTTTTCATTTTTATTTTTATTTCCCCCATATTTACATGTTTCATGTTCTTTCCCTCTCCCCAAACCCCCTAACTCCCCTTAGCTGACACACAATTCCACTGGGTTTTACATGTATCATTGATTAAGTCCTAATTCCATATTATTGATAGTTGGGCTAAAGTTGTCATTTAGTGTCTACATACCCAATAATATCCCCAACAGCCCATGTGTTCAAGCAGTTGTTTTTCTTCTGTGTTTCTACTCCCACAGTTCTTCCTCTGAATGTGGCTGGTTTTCTTTCATATAAGTCCTTCAGCCTTGCTCTGGATCCTTACATTGCTGCTAGTAGAGAAGTCCGTTATGTTCAATTGTACCACAGTGTATCAGTCTCTGTGTACAATGTTCTCCTGGATCTGCTCCTTTCACTCTGCATCAATTCCTGGAGGTCATTCCAGTTCACATGGAATTCCTCCAGTTCTTTATTCCTTTGAGCATAATAGTATTCCATCGCCAAAAGATACCACAATTTGTTCAGCCATTCTGTCATTTTCCAATTTTTTGCCACCACAAAGAACGTGACTATAAATATTTTTGTACATGTCTTTTTCCCTATGATCTCTTTGAGGTATAAACCAAGCAGTGCTATGGCTGGAACAAAAGGCAGATAGTCTTTTAAAGCCCTTTGAGCATAGTTCCAAACTGCCATCCAGAATGGTTGGATCAATTCATAACTCCACCAGCAATGCATTAATGTCCCAATTTCCCCATATCCCCTCCAACATTCATTATTCTCCCCTGCTGTCATTTTAGCCAATCTGCTGGGTGTGAGGTGATACCTCAGAGTTGTTTTGATTTGCATTTCTCTACTTATTAGAGATTTAGAACACTTTCTCATGTGCTTATTGATAGTTTTGATTTCTTTATCTGAGAATTGCCTATTCATGTCCCTTGCCCATTTATCAATTGGGGGATGGCTTGATTTTTTTGTACAATTGATTTAGGTCTTTGTATATTTGAGTAATTAGACCTTTGAGTCTTTTGTTATAAAGATTTTTTCCCAATTTGTTGTTTCCCTTCTAATTTTGGTAGCATTGGTTTTGTCTGTACAAAACCTTTTTAGTTTAATGTAGTCAAATTTATTTATTGTACATTTTGTAATTTTTTCTAGCTTTTGCTTGGTTTTAAAACCCTTCCCTTCCCAGAGATCTGACAGGTATAGTATTCTGTGCTCACCTAATTTGCTTATAATTTCCTTCTTTATATTCAAGTCATTCACCCATTCTGAGTTTATCTTGTTATAGGCTGTGCGATATTGATCTAGACCCAATCTCTCCCATATTGTTTTCCAATTTCCCCAGCAGTTTTTGTCAAATAGTAGGTTTTTATCCCCCAAAACTGGGTTCTTTGGATTTATTGAAGACTGTTTTGCTGATGTCACTTACCCCAAGTCTATTCTACTGATCCTCCCTTCTGTCTCTTAGCCAGTACCATATAGTTTTGATGACCGCTGCTTTATAGTATAGTTTAAGATCTAGTACTGCTAGGCCACCTTCCTTCATATTTTTTTTCATTATTTCCCTTGATATTCTTCATCTTTTGTTCTTCCAAATTAACTTTGTTATAGTTTTTTCTAATTCTGTAAAAAAGTAGTTTGATAGGTATGGCACTAAATAAGTACATTAATTTGGGTAGAATGGTCATTTTTATTATGTTAGCTCATCCTACCCATGAGCATTCAATGTTTTTCCAATTGTTTAGATCTAGTTTTAATTGTGTGGAAGGGGTTTCATAGTTGTGTTCATATAATTCCTGTGTTTGTCTTGGAAGATAGATTCCTAAGTATTTTATATTGTCCAGGGTGATTTTAAATGGTGTTTCTCTTTCTACCTCTTGCTGCTGTGATGTGTTGAAAATATATAGAAATGCTGATGATTTATGTGTGTTTATTTTGTATCCTGCCACTTTGCTAAAGTTGTTGATTATTTCTACTAGCTTTTTAGTTGATTCTCCAGGATTTTTTTAAGTAGACCATCATATCATCTGCAAAGAGTGATAGCTTAGTCTCTTCATTGCCTATTTTAATACCTTCAATTTCTTTTTCTTCTCTAATTGCTACTGGTAGTGTTTCTAGTACAATGTTAAATAATAGAGGTGATAATGGGCATCCTTGTTTCACACCTGATCTTATTGGGAAGGCTCCTACTTTATCCCCATTGCATATGATGCTTGCTGATGGTTTTAGGTATATACTGTTTATTATTTTTAGGAAAGGTCCTTCTATTCCTATACTTTCTAGTGCTTTCATTAGGAATGGGTGTTGTATTTTGTCAAAGGCTTTTTCAGCATCTATTGAGATAATCATGTGATTTTTGTTGGTTTTCTTGTTGATATGGTCAATTATGTGAATGGTTTTTTTGATATTGAACCATCTTTGCATTCCTGGTATAAATCCAACCTGACCATAATGAATAACCCTCTTGATCACTTGCTGGAGTCTTTTTGCTAGTATTCTGTTTAAGATTTTTGCATCTATGTTCATTAAGGAGATTGGTCTGAGTTTTCTTTCTCTGTTTTTGATCTACCTGGCTTTGGAATCAGTACCATATTTGTGTCATAAAAGGAGTTTGGTAAGACTCCTTCTTTGCTTATTATATCAAATAATTTGTATAGTATTGGCATTAGTTGTTCTTTGAATGATAGAATTCACTTGTGAATCCATATGGTCCTGGGGATTTTTTCTTAGGGAGTTCTTTGATGGCTTATTCAATTTCTTTTTCTGAGATGGGATTATTTAAGTATTCTATTTCTTCTGCTGTTAATCTAGGCAATTTATATTTTTGTAAATATTCATCCATATCACCTAGATCGCTATATTTATTGCCATATAATTGGGCAAAAGAGGTTTTAATGATTGCCTTGATTTCCCTCTTCATTAGAGGTGAGGTCTCCCTTTTCATCTTTGATACTTATGATTTGTTTTTCTTCTTTTCTTTTTTTAAATTAGATTGACCAGTACTTTGTCAATTTTATTTGTTTTTTCAAAGTACCAGCTTCTAGTCTTATTAATTCAATAGTTCTTTTACTTTCAATTTTATTGATTTCTCCTTTAATTTTTATAATCTCTAATTTAGTCTTTAACTAGGGATTTTTAATTTGTTCCCTTTCTAGTTTTTTGATTTGCATGCCCAGTTCATTGATCTTTGCCCTCTCTAATCTGCTAATATATGAACTCAAGGATATAAATTTCCCCCTGAGTACTGCTTTAGCTGCATCCCACAGAATTTGGTAGGATGTCTCATCATTGTCATTGTCTTCAATGAAATTATTGATTGTTTCTATAATAGTTAACTAACTGGTTTTGGAGAATATTATTTAATTTCCAACTAGTTTTTGATTTGCCTGTCCATGTGTCCTTACTGATTATTATTTTTATTGCATTATGATCTGAAAAGGTTACATTTATTATTTCTGCTCTTTTGCATTTGTTTGCCATGTTTCTGTGCCCTAGTATATGGTCAATCTTTGTGAATGTACCATGTGCAGCTGAAAAAAAAGTGTATTCCTTTTTGTCCCTGCTTATTTTTCTCCACATATCTATTAACTCTAATTTTTCTAGGATTTCATTCACCTCTCTTATCTTTAGTATTTATTTTTGGTTTGATTTATCTAGATCTGAAAGAGGAATATCTAGATCTCCTACGAGTATAGTTTTACTATCTATTTCCTCCTTGAACTCTGTCAGTTTCTCCTTTAGAAATTTGAATGCTATACCATTTGGTGTGTACATGTTGAGTACTGTTATTTCCTCATTGTCTATACTGCCTTTTATTAGGATATAATTACTTTCCCTATCTCTTTTAATCAGATCTATTTTTACTTTGGCTTTGTCAGAAATCATGATTGCCACTCCTGTCTTCTTTTTCTCAGTTGAAGCCCAAAAGATTTTGTTCCAGCCGTTGACCTTAAACCTGTGTGTGTCCACCTGCCTCATGTGTGTTTCTTGTAGACAAAATATGGTAGAATTTTGGTTTCTAATCCACTCTGCTATTTGCTTCCATTTTATGGGTGAGTTCATCCCATTCACATTCAGAGTTATAATTATTGCCCTGCTATTCTAGAACCAGAAGACAAAAATAGTAATGGAAAGAACCCATCCATCACCTCCTAAGAGAGATACCAAAAGGAGAACTCCTGGGAATATTATAGCCAAATTCCAAAACTCCCAGGTCAAGGAGAAATTATTGTAAGCAGTCAAAAAAAACAATTCAAATATTGTGGCACCACAGTCAGAATAACACAAGAGTTAGCAGCTTCTACATTAAAGGATCAAAGGGCCTGGAATATGACATTCCAGAAGACAAAAAGGAGTGAGGACTTCAACTAATAATCACTTACCTCAGTGATGGGCAAACTATAGTCGTGGGCCAGATGCAGCCCCCTGAAATGTTCTATCTGGCCTTGTGACATTATTCCTGATCTGACGAATACAATGAATAGGATACAATACAATGAAACTTCAAAAGAGTTGCCTTAGAAACAGACTGAGAGATGTGCATTTCCTTTCCTTTGGCCCCCTGTTTAAAAGTTTGCCCATCATTGACCTAGCAAAACTGAACATAATCCTTCAAGGAAAAAAATCAGTGGGAACAGCATTGATTTGCACACTTTAAAATTTTATTTTATTATTTTTAATGAGAAACCCTGACCTTCTGTTTGTGAATCAATATCATTACATAAGAACCATATTGGTTCTAAGGAAGAAGAGCAGTAAGGGCTAGGCAATGGGAATTAAGTGACTTGCCCAGGGTCACTCAGCTAGGAAGTGTCTGAACATTTGAACCCAGGACCTCCTGTCTCTAGGCCTAGCTCTTTATTCATTGAGCCACCTTGTTGCTCCATGGCTCATTTATTCTTTTTTTTTTTTTTAAACCCTTGTACTTCGGTGTATTGTCTCATAGGTGGAAGATTGGTAAGGGTGGGCAATGGGGGTCAAGTGACTTGCCCAGGGTCACACAGTTTGGAAGTGGCTGAGGCCGGGTTTGAACCTAGGACCTCCTGTCTCTAGGCCTGATTCTCACTCCACTGAGCTACCCAGCTGCCCTGGCTCATTTATTCTTGCATTTCCCATCATCTACCCTAAACTGTACAACTTCCCCAATTTCTGTTTTACCATTTGTTTTAATAAATATATTGCTTGTTGTTGATAATTGTCTTTTGGGTAGCCAGAGTTTGTAGGAGAGCACTAAGCTTGCCAGAAGTTAGCCAAGCTGCAATTGTCCTCTTTACCCCTAAAAGAGAGTATCAGGATCCCAGACGACAAAGATTTGACACGTGGTAGATCAAATGCAATTCGTGCCCAGCATCCCTCTTGGGCATAGGCAAGAGGAGCGAGCACCCAGCCCCAGTTGCTCTCATTTCTGACTCCCCACAAAGGCAGAAATTATATTCGGTCTTAAAGCCCAGGTGGGCCAGATCGCAGACCACATCTCCCTTTTTTAATCCGGCCTAGTCTCTGGTTTACTCAGGGCCTGACCTCACTGCTGCTTTTTTTCCATAAAGCCTTCCTTCGGCCATCCCCTTGTGGGCTGACTCTCTCCTTCGTCCCAAGATTCCACCGTCCCTTGGACCCTGCCAGTTCCTTCTGGGAAGATCTCTTCCTCCCACCCCTAAGACACTATCGGCCTCCTAAGGACAGTTACTATGGTTCACCTTTTGCATTTTGAGAGCTGAATACAGAGCTTCTAAAAAGGAACCATTTAGGAAACCATCAGTGGCTTGACCTGGACTCCCACCCCACAAGCCTCCTCCTCTCCTGCCAACAATGTGGTAGAGGAGCCTATAGGAAGACCCTAAACATCAGAGGCTGGATTTGAACTCGGGTCCTCTGAGTACTCCAGAGCCAGAATTTTGTCCACTCTGAAGTCAGTTCTTTATCCATTATACTGTGCCTCCCCTACCCCTTGCCCAGACAAGTAAAGCGGCAGGATAAGTTGGTACAAGTTTGTTTAACCCTTTCCGTCCATCTTAGAATCAATACCGTGTATTGGATCCAAGGCAGAAGAGTGGAAAGGGCTAGGCAATGGGGGTCAAGTGACTTGCCCAGGAAAGGTTGGTACAATTTGAAGTTGAAAGGGCCCTCAGGACTGTAGATTTAGAGCTGGAAAAGCCCTCGTAGGCCACTGAGGCCGCCAGTGAAGAAATGGAAGCCAATCAGGAGCACTTCTTATGTACTAGGCACTGGGCCAGGCCAAGAGAAGAGGAAGTGACCCAAATATCACTAGAGGGAATCAGCTCTAGGCTTCTGACTTCAGGTCCTCTCAGGGGCTTGGGCCAGGGCTCCCTTTTACCTGCTCCTGCCCAGAAAGTATCATTGGTTAAACGGGCTCATCCAAAAGGCCCTGGATAGGCAGCATGGCTGGGATCAGGCATTCTTCGGGGAAGGGCAAATGCTTGGATAAGGGCTCTCTGCATTCAGATCCTGTCTCTGAAACTGCAACTGCCACGAAAGCCTCCATCTCTCAGCTCTGGCCATTCTCTCGGGCTGCCCCCAGGCCTGGAAGGCTCTCCCTCCTCATCTCTGCCTCCTGGCTGCCCGCACGTCCTTTAAGTCCCAACTCAAATTCCACCTTCTCCCCGAAGCTTTCCCCGGCCTCCCTAAACCTAGCGAGACAAGTCTTCCTCAGTGGATCTTGTATGCTTGCCCACCGTGTCCCTCCCCAGACTCTGACCTCCTCCAAGACAAAAACTGCTTCCCCCTTTTTCTTTGTACCCCCAGCACTTACCACAATGTCTGACACGTAATAGGCTTTACTAAGTGTTGGGCAGAGGGCAGCTAGGTGGCTCAGTGGATTGAGAGCCAGACCTAAAGAGGAGAGGTTCTGGATTCAAATTTGGCCTCAGACATTTCCTTACTGAGTGACCCTGGGCAAGTCACTTAACTCCATAATTGCCTAGCCCTTACTGTTCTGCCTGGGAACCAACACACAGTATTGATTCTAAGACGGAATGTAAGGATTAAAAAAAAAAGTATTGGGCAAATTCCTCCCAACCTCTTCCTTGGTCTCAGTTTCCTTATCTGTCACATGAAATTGATCTGAATGACAGCCAAGTTCCCTTTCAGCTCCAGCCTGGGCTCCTAAAATCTTCTGGCTGATCTTGAAGATTCAGGCCAAGCCTCCGATGGTCTGAGGAAGTCAGCTCCAGAAAGGACCCGCAGACCAGGCGGAGATGTCATCTTTGGAACCTCCTAGATCCTCTGCAGCCAGGAACAGAGAGAGAGGAAGAAAAGTCCCGGCTGCCCCTCTGAGCATCTCCAAGAGAGGAAGAAAAGTCCCGGCTGCCCTTCTGAGCATCCCCTCTCTGTCTTGGCCCCAACGCAGTGGTTAGAAGTCAGAAATCCATCCACTTAAGCTTCATTTCTGGAGAAAGTTCTAGATGACTTATCCCTCTCCAAGTGCAATGAACTGCCTTGGGAGGGAGCAAACTCCTCATCCTCATCGCTGGTGGCCTTGGAGCAGGTGAGCACTTGGGGAAATCTCAGGGGAGACTCTGCTTCAGGTAGATGCTTCTGAGGTCTCTCCCAATTCTTTTTTTGTTTTTAAACCCTCACCTTCTGTCTTAGAATCAATACTGTGTATTGGTCCTAAGACAGAAGAGCGGTCAGGGTAGGCAATAGGGGTTAAGGGACTCACCCAGGATCACTCAGCTAGGAAGTGTCTGAGGCCAGATTTGAACCCAGGACCTCCCATCTCTAAGCCTGACTCTCCATCCACTAAGCCACCTGGCTGCCCCTAGTCTCTCCCAATTCTGAGGTTCCAGGAATCTCAGATTTGGAATTCACCCCCCTCTTCTTTGTAAGCATTTTTCTTCAAGGCTCATCCCAGGTACCGCTTCCTTCATGAAGCCTTTCTTGGTTTCCCCAACCCTTAAGCCCTGGCTAAAAGTGTTTTCTCCCTCCTCCTATGTTTTCTCCAGAGCATTCTGTCTGGATTTCTCCTTTAGCTCCTAGCATAGTTCCATTCTGATCCTTCCTTGGTGGCTTCCAGCAAATTCCTCAGCATTTCTGGGCTTCCTTTTCCACATCTGGAAAATGAGAGCTAGACGACCTCTACTTGGAAAATCTCTTCCAGCCCATAAGCTCCAATTCTTTGTCCCCTCCCCACCATGAACTCTTTGAGGCAAATACCAGGAAAGGGAGTGGGGGGGGGGTCCTTGGCACAGGAATTGCTTCTCCTTGTGTCCTTGTGTCTTGCCCTTGAGCCCCATTCACCAAACTCCTCCTGTGTTGCAAGGCTCTAGGCTCAGGGCTAGGGCAGAACGACAGAAAGGAAACAATCCCTCTTCATCTTGCACTTAGTGGCTGCTCACCAAATGCCTTGGGAAACCGGGAGGGAGGGGGACCCAAGGTTCCGTGACAGTTAGAATTAACTGTGAGGGGTGGGCCTGGGGCCAGTGTGAGCACGAGACACCCTTGGGTGCAGAAAGTGTAGTCACAGTAGAGGAGGGCTCAATCCCTAGAAACACATACAGGACCCTGTCTCAGGCCCTCTGGGAAGGGAGGACAGGGGCTTCCTGTTCACTTCTCCAGAGACCTCCTTGACTCCAGCCAGCAGGGCTAGCAAGCGGGTAACATGCAGGTTGGTACCCGTGCTGAGCCCTGGTGGGGGACGGGGACGTGGCAAGCCGTGCTTGGAGCCAGAGGCTGCTCAGAGGGAGGAGGCTTAGAGGAGTTCGATGGGGAGGGAGAAAACGCTATGTGCCAGGGCTTAAGGGTTAGGAAAATCAGGGAAGTTGGAATCTGGAGTGTTCGTGGAGGGGCCAAGCTCTCTGGGGAAAGGGAACGGGGTCTGGTGGGACTTGGTGTTGGGGCCGAGTCTCAGAGAAAATGGAAATCCCACCCTAGGGGCAAGAGATGCAAGTGACTCTCAAGCCTTCCACATTGGCCTCAACCCATTCTCTGAACCGTAATCTTCAAATCAAGTATTATGTTACCAAGAGGAATTTCTTGAGCCTGAGGCTGCTAGCTGTGGTCTTTACCACCCTGAGCTGGGTCATCATGCTTGTGGCCTGTTTGTGCCCCAAGTGGATCATCTTGGGACCTTCCCTGAGGAATATATGGCAGAACAAATCCTTGTTTTTTGGTCTCTGGCGGTACAACTGTCCTTTCTGCTGGAAGCCCAACAAATTGTCAAGTAAGCCAAGTGACTCTACTCCAAGGGAGAGAAGGTCTGGCCCAGGCACTTTTCCCAAGCTGGGGCCCAGTTGGGATGCTGTATTCCGGAGGGGAAGGCACTTTCCCAAAGGCATTTAGCTAGGAAGTGCTGGGAAACCTGGGAGAGTTCCCACTCGGGGGTCCTGGTTCCAGGTCCAACACCCTCTCCCTTCCTAGGTCAGTCACCCATTCCTGTCAATGCTACCTTTGGAGCCTCTGGCCTGGGACACTGCCCCGCTTAGGGCAGATCCTCCTCCCCGCAGGGCTGACTTTATTGCAATAGCTACTAGGAGGAGCGGCTCTGCCCGACCAAGGCTCTCCCGTCTCTAGGCCATCCTTTACTCAGTTCCAAACCAGTCTTCCCAGAAGGTTCACCAATTGTCCCCTGTCCTGTGCCTGGTAGCCTCTCTCCCTCCTGGCTTCCCGGGCTTCCTTCGAGTCTCAGCCAAAAGCCTGCCTCGTGCAAGAACCCCTTCCTGGGTCCCTAATCGTCCTGCCTTTCCTCTGAGATTGCCCCCGATCTAGCCTGCCAAGAGCTTGTCAGTACAGTCGTTTCCCCCATTAGTCTAGGAGCTGCTCGAAGGCAGGGACCGTAGCCTCAGCACTTACTTAGCACAGGGCTCAGTACGCAGTAGGCGCTTCCTAAATGCTTGTTGACTTGACCGAGTCCATCTCGAGGTGGCCTCTGGGACAGCTTCCATATGCCTTGCAGTATACCTCTTGGTCTCTCGAGGGATCATGTTTCTGAACCTGGTCTTCACATCTCTCCTCATTCTCTCCATGCTGTGCTCCTTTCGACGAATGTTCAGTCGGATTTCCAAGCTGGACACCATCTTCTGCATCATGAATTACATCTCAGGTTCTGGATGGTGGAAGGTGGAGGCTGGAGCTGGGAGGCAGCAAGGAGGGCCAGGGCCTAGAGCTGGGCCCAAGGACGTGGGAGAGCATTGCCGAGGGAGGCGTCCGAGGGCTGGAGGTGGCCTCGGACTCCACCTCCGATGGGGAGATAGAAGGGGAAGGAGATAAGGAAAAGGGCAGAAGCAATAAAAGTGAGGAGGCTACTAAAGGAGGCAGCAGATAGAAGCCCAACAGGCCTTGGAGGAGGGACAGCATAGAATGATGTAGAGAAGAAAATAGGACAGAAGGAAACACACGGTAATCATAACAGGGAAGGAGAATGGCAGGGGCTCACTCACAAAACAGAAACAGGATAATGCCTCCTTAGCTCAGTGACCTTGAGCAAGCCACTGAGCCTCAGTTTCCTTATCTGGAAAATGGGTATAATAGCACCAACTACAAGTTGCCATAAGGAGCAAATGAAATCACATATGTGAATCTTAAAGACAGACAGATGGATAGATGGATAGACAGACAGACAGATAGATAGATAGATAAGCAGATAGACAGACAGATAGATAGAAGAATAGACAGACAGACAGACAGATAGATAGATAAGTAGATAGACAGACAGATAGATAGAAGAATAGACAGACAGACAGACAGACAGACAGACAGACAGATAGATAGACAGACAGACAGACAGACAGACAGACAGACAGACAGACAGATAGATAGATAGATAGATAGATAGATAGATAGATAGATAGATGGATGGACAGACAGATAGATGGATAGACAGACAGGTAGATAGATGGATAGACAGACAGACAGACAGACAGACAGACAGACAGACAGACAGACAGATAGATAGATAGATAGATAGATAGATAGATAGATAGATTATATAGATAGGTAAGTAGGTGAGAGGGTTGATGGGTGGGTAGATGGACAGATGGATAGATAGGTAGGTAGATAAATAGATAGAAAGATAGATGGATGGATGGACAAATAGATAGATGGATAGATAGACAGGTAGGTAAGTAGGTAGAGATGTTACGGTGTAGAGAGCTCTGGGCCTGTAGTCAGGAAGATTTAAATTCAGTAGCATATATGTCCTCGTTATGTGACCCTGAGCAAATCACTTACCCTCTGGCTGCCTCAGTTTCCTCATCTGTATAAATAGGAATAATAACCTCCTTGAGTTGACTTGAGGATAAAATGAGCGGATATTTGTAAATGCTCAGGGCAGACCTTAAAGCGATGGGTAGGTAGATGGTCGCCATCATCACCATTCTTCTTCTTCTTCTTCTTCTTCTTCTTTCCATTTTGTAATGAAGGAATCTGAGGCCCAAAGCAGGGACAACTTGCTTTGTGTCCTCCAACCAATTCATAGCAAAGCGAGCCCCAGAAGGAGCCTGCTCTCCCCCCCAGCCCAGGATTCTTTCTGCTCTGTCCCTGTAGGCAGGCGAGGCTGAGGTTGGCTCAAGGCCCCCCGAGCAGAGTAACCCCAAATCCACTTCCTCCTGGCCTGCAGGAGAACTGACCTGGTCTCCAGAAGGTCACTGTCTAAGGCAAGTGTGATACCCAGAAAGGACAGCATCAGCTGGTCAGTCCCCGCTGCCACACTGACGTGACCTGTGGGGCAGGCCTGGGGCCCAGGAAGAGAAATGGATTGGTGACCCAGATGCTTGGGTTCAGGTCCCTGCTGGGCCACTGTGGGTGAGGCTTTGGCTTTGGGCCTCAGTTTACCTATCTATACGCTGTTCAAAGGATTTTAGAGCTGGAAGTGGGACCACAGAGATTTTCCTGTCTGAAACCCTCATTTTACAGACGAGGACACTGAGGCTCAGAGGGTTAGGACTTCCCTTGTCCAAGGACACTCTGGAGCTAGCACTCGTCCTCAGTTTGGCCATCTCTAAAATAGGGATTGTAACTCTTTGCACTTCCTGCCTAACAGGATTGTTGGAAAGTGTTTTGCAAAGACGAGCTAATCATTATCATTGTTATCGATGTTACTATTATTTTTACAGAGGCAGAGGAGGAGGAAGGCTGAAGGGCCTGGAGGTGGCCACAGAAGAGAGCCTTGGGACTATTGTCTCCTCAAGGGAACAAGCTCCCGCCCTCCCGGCTTCCCACCCTGGCCCTTCCTGGGTGATTATTCACCTTTGTCAGGTGTCCTTTTTTAAAATTTAAAACCCTCACCTTCCATCTTGGAGTCAATACTGTTTATTGGCTCCAAGGCTGAAGAGTGGTAAGAATAGGCAATGGGAGTCAAGTGACTTGCCCAGGGTCACCCAGCTGGGAAGTGTCTGAGGCCAGATTTGAACCTAGGACCTCCCGTCTCTAGGCCTGACTCTCAATCACTGAGCTACCCAGCTGCCCCCTAAATATTTAAATTTTAAAAAATACTGATCTGAGGCTGGATTCGAACTCAGATTTTTTTTCTGCCTCTAGGGGCATCACTCTTTTACCCAGCTGACCACGAGTTGCTTCCATTGCTATTGTGACTACTCTTTCTTGTTTTGAAGCGGAGATTGAAAATATCATTGGTTTTGTGAGCTTTGAAAGGCCAGGAGAGCAAGCTAGCAGCGTCCACACAGTGACTTGCCCGGCGCCTGAGAGTGGCTGCTTGACCCGGCCCAGTGGTGGCTGAGATGGCGATTTGTTGGCCAGCTACGACCCATTTGGAAGTGGACTTGGTGGGATGCAAGCTGTGTAGAAATTGCTTTCAGCTTGAGCCCACTCTCCGCAAGAGTAAAAGTGATGCCCCCAGGGGTTGGGGGGAAACATCTGTACATCTGTCCTTGCTCTATTTGTGCAGTAAATATCCCTTTGCAAAAGCTAATTGCTGTAACAGAGAATGGCAAACCACTCCAGGATCTTGGCCAAGAAAAGCCCGAAGGGGCTGGAAGAGTCGGAAATGTCTGAAAAAGAACCTAATGACAACAAAAAGCTAATTGATGTTAATTGGTTAAATGGAAGTTGGGCATTAATCACCAGCAATTAACATCCTGGGGAAGGGCCTGGGCCACTCCTGGGCGTGGGCACTCCTCAGTCATCCTCCTGGAACCTCGAGGGGTAGAGAGAGAGAATCCTCCTGGCTGGGAGTCCAGAGTCTCACCACACGCATGAGCGTATACAGATATACTTTTGCTTGTTTGCTTCTGAACTTTGTCCAAGGCCTCTCTGCCCTTAGACACTTGTGTGCATGGGAGAGAGCAGCTGCCAGCAAGGCCATATCAAGCAGCTACCCCTGGGTGTAGACGGTCACTTTCCAGGCTACCCCTCAGCTGGGGTCTCTTCTTGCCAGAGGAAATTAAGTGAGGCCCCACACACCACTGACAAAATTATTTCAAAGAGAATAACAGCCTTTCTGAGTCTGCAAAGTATGTTCCAGGCATTTTCAAGCCTTCTTGTCCCTCTGGGATGAAGTAAGTATCCTGGGCTTCATTAGGTCCACTTTCCACATGAGGAAACTGAGAGAGGCCTCACCAAAGCCACAGAGGGGACCCCAGGGAGGAGAGAGATGCTGTTGCTAAACCCCAGATGGATTCTAGGCTTAAACTCTCAGCCTGAGCCAAAACCTAGCTGCAAACCATTTAGGAGTCTCCTGGAATTTACTACTAGGCTTTAGAGCTTTAAAGCAAGTGGGCCCTTCTTCCTTTGTGCTGGCTGTTAGGAGAATTTAGAGGAAGGGATTATGTTTCTTCTGGAAAAGCTCTATTCCTGTGCCCGGGCTAAGGGGAGGCTCTTTTTAAAAATTTTTATTTTTATCGTTATGCAAAACAGCCTTTTATTGGTCATTGCTGTAAGATCACACTCATATGTAGTCAGAACCCCCAAATAAAACCATAAATACACTGACGTGAAAGACGACTCCAATAGTTCTTTCTCTGGAGGTGGATGGCATTCCCTGTCAGAGGTCTTTCAGGATTGTCCCAGGTCATTGCACTGCTGAGAGCAGTCAAGTTTTTACAGAGAATCATCGTCCAGTACTGCTGTTAGTGTGTACAATGTCCTCCTGGTTCTGCTTATTTCACTCTGCATCAGTTCCTGCAGATCTTCCCAGCTTTTTCTGAAATCATCCTGTTCCTCTTTCCTTATAGCACAATAGTATTCCATCGCCATCACGTACCACAATTTGTTCAGCTGCTCCCCAGCTGTTGGACGAAGGGGATGTTCTTATGAACTGATGCCCTTCCTACTCATTTACATGTGTTGGGTCTTAAATAAAAATTCTGCTATTGGATTTATGCATCTCTTGGGGATTTTAGGGACAGAGGAGGGATGGGCTCAGGCCTCAGGTGGTGAATTGCTTAATTGATCATCCCCAAACAGCCACAGTAAACCTAGCAGAGGGGCCAGTGACACCCAGTTGGAGTTGAGAAGAGATTCATTCCTATTTGTGTCTCTGGCTCCTTCTCTAACTCTCTCCCTGAGAGTATCCACCCCCAGACCTGTTATCTCTTCCTTCCTTCCTTCCTTCCTTCCTTCCTTCCTTCCTTCCTTCCTTCCTTCCTTCCTCTCTTTCTTTCTTTCTCTCTTTCTCTCTCTCTCTCTTTCTTTCTCTCTCTCTTTCTCTCTCTCTTTCTCTCTCTCTTTCTTTCTCTCTTTCTTTCTCTCTTTCTTTCTTTCTTTCTTTCTTTCTTTCTTTCTTTCTTTCTTTCTTTCTTTCTTTCTTTCTTTCTTTCTTTCTTTCTTTCTTTCTTTCTTTCTTTCCCCTTACCTTCTGTCTTGGAGTCAATACTGTGTATTGG
>NC_058135.1:291006268-291011307 GCF_016433145.1 Gracilinanus agilis | reverse complement strand
ATTTCTCTTTCTTTCTTTCTTTCTTTCTTTCTTTCTTTCTTTCTTTCTTTCTTTCTTTCTTTCTTTCTTTCTTTCTTTCTTTCTTTCTTTCTTTCCTCCTTACCTTCCATCTTAGACTCAATGCTGTATATTGGTTCCAAGGCAGAAGAGCCATAAGAGCTAGGCAATGGGGTTAAGTGACTTGCCCAGGGGCACACCACAAGGCCCAATTTTGTTTGTTTGTTTAAACTCTTACCTTCTATCTTAGACTCAATACTAAGTATTGGTTCCAAGGCAGAAGAGTGGTAAGGGCTAGGCAATGCAGGTTAAGTGACTTGCCCAGGGTCACATAGTTAGGAAGTGTCTGAGGCCAGATTTGAACCTTCGGGCCTGACTCTCTATCCATTGGACCATCTAGTTGCCCCCTTCAGTTAAATAGACTGAGATGAAGACTTTGGGGACACCTTCATGTACAAAGACAATGTATATGTCTGTTTAAGGCATGTAGGTAATCCAGCTTGGAGCTATGGGAGAACTATTCCACTACCCTATACTAGCATCAGTGATCTGATTTGTTCCTCCCATTCATTGATGGCAGAGGCTGAAACTGTGAAGAGCAAATAACTTCGAAATCATGAAGACCTCCACTTGGCCACAGAGAGAAGAAGGCTGAGGCTTTCGAAGATGGAAGCTAATATTCTGATAGCTTTCTTTTTCTTTGGGCTAACCCTCCCTTTCCATCTTAGAATCAACCCTGGGTATTGGTTCCTAGAGGGGTGGTCAGGGCTGCGCAGTGGGCGTTCAGTGACCTCTATTCATTTCTGAGGATATTTATCGCCATCACCATCTCCATCTCCACGTTTCCTCTATCTTTATCTACAAGAGCAGAAAGCACTAGCTCTGGGTCCCAGAGACAGCTGCCTTCTTCTTCTCTCTGTGGCCCATCGGAGGTCTTCATGATTTCGAAGTTGGTGAATGGGAGGAACAGTTCCTGCCCTCCCACCGTTCCCAGGAGGCTGGGAGGAACAGATCAGATCACTGATGTTAGCATAGGGTAGTGGAATAGTTAGTTCTCCCACAAATCTGAGCAGGACTGCCCATGGGTCTAACCAGACGTATATGTTGCCTTTGTGTTCGAAGGTGTCCCCAAAGACACTAAGACTTTGGGTGCACCCTGTGGAGACACAGACACCTACCCATGCACACGTGTGGCAGGACCCGTGTGTTGAGAGGGCCATCCCCAACGTGCGGCATGGAGGCATTTTTGTGTGGACTCCAGAGGAGGCAGAGTAGGTCATTCCAGCCTCTTCCCCTCTCACCTTTCTCCAAGGGAAATGAATTTCTGCCAGAAAAGGAAGTTGGAGGCTGCCATTTTGTTCTCCTCAGAAAGAGGCGCTACCAGACGAAAGTCACATCTATCTGATACCTTAAATGTTATTCATCTGAGGAGTGCATTTCAGTTTCAAGCTAGCTTTGTTTTTAACCTCTGCCTTCTGTCTTAGAGTCAGTATAGTGCATTGGTTCCAAGGCAGAAGAGTGGTAAGCGCTAAACTTTTGGGGTTAAGTGACTTGCCCAGGATCACCCAGCTAGGAAGTGTCTGAGGCCACATTTGAACGCAGGACCTCCTGTTTCTAGGCCTGGCTCTCTATCTATTGAGCGTCTTTAAACTCACTTCTAGTCTTTTTTTTTTTTTTAAACCCTTCCCTTCTGTGTATTGGCTCCTTGATGGAAGAGTGGTAAGGGTGGGAAATGGGGGCCAAGTGACTTGTCCAGGGTCACACAGCTGGGAAGTGTCTGAGGCCGGATTTGAACCCAGGACCTCCCGTCTCTAAACCTGACTCTCCATCCACTGAGCTACCCAGCTGCCCCCTGACTTCTGATCTTTGTTTCAGTTTTGGAGGGGGAAGAAGGACTTCAAGCTCTATAGCCACAGTTTTCCCCTTTCCCTCCAAATTCCAGTTCCACAATGAACCACATTTATAGCACTTAGGCAAGAAAACCCATTTATCCAGGTGGTAGCAAAAGAGAAACCAGAGAAATATATTTATGAGAACATAGACCTGTCAATGCAGAGGGAAGAGCCCTCCCATTGGGAGAGCTGATTCAGCTCCCACCCAGGGGAGCATCCCTGAAGTCTCTAGAGCAGTAATCTGGAGAAGAGGGGCGTGATGGAGACTGCTGGCTCCTCTCATGTCATCCCAGAGTCTTTTCCTTCAGCAAAGGGAAATAGGGCCGGCCTCCTCCATCTTCCCTCTCTAAGCTGAAAGAAGCCCGGAGAGCTCCCCTTTCTCCGTTGCTTGCCGACTTTGCCCCCATCCGTCCCACAAGACGGGGATAGCCTGGTGTTCATCTCTGCCCATCATAGCGGCGGGCTCTGGGCCTGGGCTTCTATTCTACCCACGGCTCTATGAAACCCGAGTCTGAATCCCGGTTTTGTTACTAGCTAGATCTAGGCAAGTCCTTTCCCCTTGGAGAGGGGCCGATCTTCATCTGTTATGGAATCCAAACACTCCAGATTTTGGACTTTCTCTTCCCAAATCCCATCTCTTTAATTCATTTTAGCCCTCCGGAGAGCCCGGAATAGAGCTCAGTCTAGGCCTGTGCTTTGCAGGCAAGCAGCGCCAATACCACTGTTTATCCAGTACAAGAAGGCCTTTATTTCAATCCACTGATGAAATACAGAAAACACAAGGGCCTTCTGGGAGACAGTTTATAAAGAAAATAAAAGAAACCCTTCCCTGCCATCTTAGACTCAATACTGTCTCTTGGTTCCAAAGCTGAAGAGTGGTCAGGGCTAGGCAATGGGGGATAAGTGACTTGCTCAGGGTCACCCAGCTGGGAAGGGTCTGAGGCCACATTTGACCTTTCGTCTCTCGGCGTGGCTCTTTATTCTCTGTGCCACCCAGCTGCACCCCAATATACACGGCTCTCGTACCCTTTGGTGAGGCCCAGTTTCCCCCCAGAAATCGACTCAGTCCTCCAAGCCTGGAGTGCCACCGTATGGTTCAGAGTCCCCTGGGAAACACGAGCTTGCCTAGTTTGGAGGGCTCGCCACCCCGTTCTCCAGCGCTTGGCACGTCTCTTTTGTGTGCGGGTCATTTTTCCTCTGCTGTGTACGTGCTGCCTCTCCCTCCCAGGTCAGTAAAATCAAAGCTTACGGAGGCCGGAGCCCTGCGTCTGTCTGTCTGTCTCGCCTGCGCCTCCAGTGCCCAGCCCAATCCTTGGCTCTAGGAAACGCTAGTAAAGGCTCTTGGAGTGAAAGCGAGAGTTCTTGCTGAGATGCTCCGGTTCTTCCTTCCCGGAGGAGCTTCCTGGCTCTGCCTGCCGAGGCTGGGGTTCCCCGTAAGGAGAGTCCCTGCTGGAGGGAGTCAGTCTCTCCAGGGAGGCAGCCTCCAGGCTTTTTCTCCTGGGTGTGGGCCGAGCGCTCCCAGGATGCTCCCTCCTGGTGGCGGGCCACATCCCGAGGCAGCCCTGCTTCAGGCAGCTTCAGGAGGGGCCTCTGGGAGAGACGGCGCCAAACCCCAAAGGGAGCTGAGCTCAGGCAGCCAATCGGGGAACAATCTTAGCAGCACAGTGTGGCGGCCCTGTTGGACTGTCTCCCGCGGCATTCTGGGAGCCGCGTTCCCCCTTCAGTGACCGAAGCTCCGTCGGGTCCTGGGCCATGACCCCTCGGTCAGAGTCTCCCCGTTTCCAAGGGACGGCAATCACTGTTATTGGAGAATATTTCTGGACCTTCAGCTTGTTTGCTGGCCTCGAGATCTGTGTGTGAGAGGAGTGAAGAGTAAACCCGGTGCTCGGGCCGGGCCCAGGAAGGCTCCTGGACATCCCGAGCCCAGCCTCGAGGCGTGGTTGAGTGACTCCAGGAAAGTCAGTCCTTTCCGGGTCTCAGATGAGAACGTGGGGCTGGATCTTCTGCTTTGTAAGCCACTTCCAGGGTCTATTTCTGGGCCTTCCTTAGTCACCAGCTTTTGCCCTTTGAGGCTGGGAGGAGATGCTGAACGGCAAAGTAGAGACAGTCCTCCTTGCCATGGTGGAGAATAAATGGTGGCGGGGAGGCCCTCAGCTGGCAGCTCCCTCCTTCTTCTCCCCTACCTTACACTCTGTCAAAAGAAAAGGATTATCTCCAAGGGGCTAAGGAAAGAGAGCTGGAATTGGAGGAACCGGGTTCAAATCCCATCTCTGATTCTATCTTGGGCGAGTCACTTACATTCTCTTGGCCTCAGTTTTGTCATCTGTAAAATGGGAGAGAGGAAGGGTTTAGGTGAAATGATCTCTAGGCAATAGGCAGAGATTTTGTGATCTTCCCCATTCCCCAGACTCCCCTCCTCTTCTCTAGGTACAGAGGAAGAAGAGCCCTTTCTCCTTGCCAAGGCCATCTCGCCTATCTCTCCTCCTGACTTCGGGCTGTTCTCTTAGTCCTCCGCTCACCCCCTTGGCCTCCAAGTCAGCTCCCACAGGTTCAATTATCATCTCTAGGAGGTGACGCCCCCATGTGATTCTCCAGGCTGAATTTCAGGCTCCACGTCACAAACCATCTATCTGACATTTCACATGGAATGTTCCAGAGATATTTCTGACTCAACTCGGCCCACACAGAACTCGTCTTCTTTCCCTTCCTCCAAACTTCTCGATTTTGAGGAAGGGCCCCCCTCGGGCCTTCCGGGCTGGGAACCTCGTCTCCTCATCCCCGTCACCCCGTGTGTCCCGAAGTCTTCATTTCTTCCTCCACCTCTCAACTACTGCATCGGCTCATCCCCTCATTCTGGCCTCCCAGCCTCGAGCTCCTGCCTCCCAGGGTTGTTGTGCAGGCAGATGAGAGGAGCTGTTGTGGTTGTTGTTGTGGTTGTTGTTGTTGTTGTTGTGGTGGTGGTGGTGGTTGTTGTTGTGGTTGTTGTTGTGGTGGTTGTTGTGGTGGTTGTGGTTGTTGTTGCTGTTGCTTTTGTTGTTGTTGTTGTTGTGGTTGTTGTTGTTGCTGTGGTTGTTGTTGTGGTTGTGGTGGTTGTTGCTGTTGCTTTTGTTGTTGTTGTTGTTGTTGTTGTTGTTGTTGTTGTTGTTGCTG